>NW_026068625.1:18233-20611 GCF_014885135.2 Alexandromys fortis
TTTTGCTTTTAGATATACAGTTTCAACATGGATCCAGATGTTTTTCTTTTCTTAGTGAGTACACGAGCTGGTGGTTTAGGCATTAATTTGACAGCGGCGGATACGGTTATCATTTATGACAGTGATTGGGTAAGAAGTATAGCAATATACTGACTATATGTTCTGAAGTTTTTATCCTTTATTACATATATTACAATTGCATTTAAATGCCTATTTGCAGGTAGGAACTTTTCATCAAGTTTTCTGCCTATAAAAATAAGATACTTTCAGAGTATTAAATAATTTTGAGGGCTGGAGAGATGGCTCAGGTTAAAAGCACTGACTGCTCTTCCAGAGGTCCTGAGTTCCATTCCCAGTAACCACATGGTGACTCACAACCATCTGTAATGAGATCTGGGGCCCTCTTCTTGCCAGCAAGCATACACACAGACAGAACACTGTATACATAATAAATAAATCTTTAAAAATAATTTTTTTTGAAACACATTCAGTGTGTGTGTGTGTGTAAGTCAGTAAGAGGAGAGAGAGAAAGACAAGTAGCTATCAGAGAACGACATATAGGAGTTAGTTCACCATGTGAATCCTGTAGCATGAATAATAAAGTCCCAGAGACAGATACTGGGGTTCAACATAGTGAGCTCTGCTTCTCTTTTAGACAGACTCAATCTTACGTAGTCCAGGGTGACCTTGAATTCACAGAGATCCTAATTAAAAGAATGCACCACCACTCCCTGGCCTGTAAAGGATGACTTTTGGCTGTTTTGCTTTCTGATTTCAGGCAAGCTTTATTTATTTAAACACAAATACTATCCCACTATACCTGAGGATTAAACTGAGGTTTTTAGGTTTTCCCCATTGAGCCATCTCTCTGTAACCTGTGGGAGCATTTACATAGAAATTTGTACACCTGTTCTGTCTGAGTGGTAACTGATGCAGTCCTTCTGGAATTTAAAGTGCATCTAAAAATCACTTCAAAGTTTATCATCTACTTGACTGTTTTACCAAGATTTCATAAGTTTACGTTTTTATTTTTAAGTTTTTTTAAGACAGAAATTCTCTGTATCTCTGGCTGTCCTGGAACTCACTCAGGCTGGCCTTGAACTCAGAGATCCACCTGCCTCTGCTCCCATAGTGCTGTGGTTAAAGGTGTGCGCTACAACTGCCCCACAAGTTTAAGTTAATTTTAACATGATTCTGCTAACTGTACCTTTCTTTTCATCTTTAAGAATCCCCAGTCTGATCTCCAGGCCCAAGATAGATGCCATAGGATTGGTCAGACAAAGCCAGTTGTTGTATATCGCCTTGTAACTGCAAATACTATTGATCAGAAAATTGTGGAAAGAGCAGCTGCTAAGAGAAAACTGGAGAAGCTTATCATCCATAAAAGTAAATGGTTTTTAACTTGTTTATAATAATTTTATTATTTTTGTGTATATGTGTATTGCCTGCATGTATGTCTGTGCCCCATGTGCAAGCTTAATGCTTAGGGATACCAGACAAGGGTGTTGACCCACCTGAACCTGAAGTACAGAGGGTTGTGAGCCTCTATGTAGGTGCTGGGAACTGAAACCAGGTCCCCTGTAAAAGTAGACAGTGCTCTAAACGTGAGCCATCTCTCCAGCCCTGTAAGCGCTATTACAGGTAACATTGCATGTAAGTGATGTTTTTGTGTGTTAAGAATTTCCGTTTTTGTTACTTTCTAAAGAAAACTAATACAGCTTGATGACACAGGATTTAAATGTGTGATAGGGGATTTGGAGCTACTGACAGCATACATTGAGTTGCTGTTCATAGACAGAGACTCAGGGATTAGATAACTATTAAGGGAAAGGGTCAAGAATAATGAACCTTTGGGAGTTCATTGGTATAATGTCCCCAAATCTGTCATATAAAACTTAACATAATGCTTTGCATATTTCTGGTAAGATATTTGTTTACCAAAACCTTTAAAACTTAAGACCTTTCAAGATGCTGAATATTAGATGCCAATGGTTTTCATAGTAGTAATATCAAATATCAAATTCCATTTAGTGTAGAATAGATTCTTTGGAAGGGGAAAATGAGTAAGGAGCTTCATATCTTATTTTCCAAGATTTCTTGGGAAGCCCCCCCCCCTTTTTTTTGGAATGTTTCAAGACAGTGTTTCTCTGTGTATCCCTGACTGACTGTGCTGGAATTCACTTATATGTACCAAGCTTAAACTAATTTCTACCTGCCTCTGCCTCTCAAGTGATAGGAAGGATTAAAGGTGTGCACCACCACTGTCTGCCCAAGGATAGTTCTATTTTTACTCATGTAACATAAAATTTTATTAAGTAGCACAGTGGCTACCTAAGGAAAAATTGAACTTAGGATTTCAATTTTTTTTTTTTTATTTT
>NW_026068626.1:0-6908 GCF_014885135.2 Alexandromys fortis
GTGTGTGCATTCCTGTGTGTGTGTTCAGATGACAGGGTCACCGTGTAGAGGTCAGAGGACAACTTGCAGCCTCTCCTTCCTCATGTGAAAAAGGAGGAACAAACTAAGGGTCAGGCTTAGTGACAAGCTGGTTTACACTGAGTCTTCTGGCTGGCCCAGTTCTGCTGCTTGACTGTGGATTTGATGTGACCAGTTCCCTCTAGCTGCTGCCACCTTGGCTTCTTGACAGACTGTGATCTGAAAATGTGAGCAAAACTCCCTCCTTCCTTACGTGGCTATGCCAGAGTATTTTAGCACAGCACAGAAAACTAACACATTAGTATGAAGATCCCGGACTTGGGAGCCTCTAGTTGCTTAACTGTGGCAAAGAGAAAACACCATAGTTACCAGCAGTGTTGCTTGGTGAGAGAGAAGCACACTAGATGCACCCACCCTGACCACTTGACTCAATCCCAGAACCCAGGTACAGCTGGAAAGAGCTCTGTGTCCATGAAGCTGTCCCGTGACCGCCACAGCTATGCTGTAACTTGTGCATTCCTGCATAAACACAGTGTTGTAGACATAACATGTTTAAAGTGCCTTTGGCTCTATCTTGCTATCTGCCCAGCCGCTAACACGTGATCAGACCACCTGAAAAAGCTCCCTAGAGGTCACAAGTGCCCAACTGACCACAGCAAACCATAAGATGGTTGTTTGGTCAGTATGTCTTTAAGGAAAATGGGTTCCAGGTTCAAAGAAAGGAAGTGGTCCCTGCCCAAATGGAGTCCCTGGTGCTTCCCTTCCAGCAGTAATGAAGCCCAGGAAGGCAGCAAAGGCTCAGTGCAGGGCAGCTGGCAGGAGGAGGCCTCTCCACTTTGTGTCCTGCTAGGATTCTGCTCACTGCTCCAGGACACAGTCTCAGCCCTGAGCTTTCACACCCAGTGCCCAGGGTCACAGCTCAGTCCCAGTACTGACCCTGCCCTGCGGCAGGGGGCAGGGAGCTGTGACACTGTAGTGGGGTGTGGTGTCAGATTGCAGTCTCTGCATATTCTGGATTCAATAAGAAGTTTTTCTGAAATACTGATTACAAAAGAAAACAGCATCAAATTTTTGAATTTGAGGTTGTTCTGGGACCCTCAGTTAAATCCATGCATAGTCCCTGTCTCAATCAAAAAGAGAGCCTGGTATGTGGGATTCAGCCTGGCCTGGCCCTGCCCTTCAAAGTGTCCTGGATGCCTCAGGCCCCACTTGCACCTGCAGAGCAGCCCCTCCTTAGGAATTCCAAGAGCTCCCAGCAAGAGCTAGGTCCAGAAGAAGAGGAATTCAGAGACAACAGCCAATCAGACGGAGTTAGACTGGAGGGTCATTGAGCTGAGAGGCACTGGCCTGAGTTCCAACAACCTTCAGCTGAGATGACATGCTGGACAGCCAGCATAATGGGGTTTGCACTTTGAGGCTGTACTGATGACCTGGGGTCGGGCATCTTCTCCCACACTGTGGCGGCCATGTCCCTATTGGCCAGTGAATCCCTATACACTTGTGCTTGGAAAAATTGTGGGGGAGACCTGTAGTGGGGAACTGGGCTGTGAGGAGATGTGGCTGCATCGGTGTTTCCTGAGGGGACAAGATGGAGGAGCTACTCAACCTAGCTCCACAGTGTCACTGAGCTAGGCTTCTCAAGGAGGGGTCTTCCCGGAAGTACACTAAGTTCTCCTGGACTAAGAGCTCAGCGGTGACAGTCACGCTGCCCAAAGCCCTGATGAACCTTAACAGCTCTGCTTCCCCGGGGGCTCCTCAGACACTCCTGACAGGGTCCAGTCTAACAGCCAGTGGCTCACCAGGTGGGGCTCTAGGACCTCACATGGCTCTCCAGGAAAGTCAGATGCCATGCTCCTTGGGCACCAGCCCATCAATATCGCTGTACTTTTCCCATGTCTCTGCTGCCAGCAGGCTCTTCAAGCCCACACAAGGCCCTTCACAGACAGGCTGAGCCAGAGGACTGCTAAAAGGCTTTATTTGGTGTCAGGTGGGGGAGGGTTGGACAAGGATTGGGGGGCGGGCAATGGGGAGATTGGTCCAGAAGAGGTGTGGTACAGGGATGTCCCAGTCAGGTTTGGGCAGCAAGGCTTGCTCAGCAGGTGCAGACCTGGGTAGCTGCTGTGACAGAGAAAAGAGAGATAAGTCCCCCATTCTGTAGGAGCGACAGTCAGGGAGTCATGGACAGGGATGGCCCAGGGCACATATGGAACAGAAATCTCTTTCCCCACATTTCTATGTGGTCCCTGCTAGGAGCTAGAGTCCTTGAAGAGATCCCTCACTACTCCCATGATCACCCAGGTCTCTGCCTCCCTGGAGAGAATGGGAAGAACAGGGCAAGGCAGAGACCAGGGACTAGGAGAGATCACGACAAACAGGAAGGACTTCCTAGCTGTCTGGAAACTACACTCAGGGCCACCTCCCTGGTGACAGCACCTGTCTGTGGGGATGGGATGAGGACAAGGACTAACTGAGCCCCACATTCTAGGCTTCTCCACATTCCTAGAGGTGGGACACGGTGGGGTGGGGGGAGACTTACCCTAGTAGCTTTCAGGCACACAGTGCTCTGTAGAAACCAAAAGAAGACCAGGAGTGAGAAGGGCCCTGTAGAGGACCGCATCACATCTGAGGCTCAGACCCTCCCCCAGGCAAAACCTGAGGCAGGGCCTGGCAACCCTGGGAGAGGTGACAGGACCTTGAAGGTACAGTGCAGAAACCAGGGAAACAGAGAGAGCAATGGAGAGAGCGGACAGAGCACAGGAGACTTGGAGGTGCATGGGGACACCAAGGGACAGAGCTCAGATTGTGACATTGTGACACTGAGTTACGCATGACCCTGAGGAAATGCTGGAGATGCCACAGAGACACAGGGAACAAGGACAGACAGCAAACAACACGAAAGGGACAATAAGACCCGGCACAGAGAGGACACAGAAGCACAGAGACAGACATGGTTTGTGGCCACACACGGGTAGCAGTGACACCGGGGACACAGAGAGAGGCATGGACAGTCCTGTTCCCACCATTTAACTCTCGTACAATGATGTTTTCCTCCTTGAGTCCCTCACGCAGTACAAATTTCTTAAATTCTTCCATGGCCTCTGGGTTTTCCTCAGGGTTTCTCCCTGTGTGGAGGTGGGGCAGGCTTAAGGGGTGGGGCTCAGCTCTGCAGAGAGCCAGAGACACAGGGACGGGAGCCTTAACCTACACAAAGGTGGAGAGAGGAGCCTGGTGGTTAACAACGAACTGGGTGTGGACACCCTGATGTGAGGGACCCTTTGGCTTTAGGGAGAACCTCTGCAGATTTACAGGATACTCCACAGACCTGTAAGAGCCCTGAATCTCAGGGGCATGAGGCTGTCCCCTGACCCTGTAGGATCCCTACCCTCCATTAAAGCCTCTGTCAAGACACTTCCTTTGACCTGACCCTTGACTGAGATCCCTGGAAGTGGCATTTGCTGGCTCCAGGGATGGAGACTGTTCCTGAGTGCTCAGGTCTCCAAAGGCCACAAAATCCCCATGCTCCCTCTCACCCATTTCCTGGGTAGTAATCTGGGCACAGAACCAAAAGGCTTCTCAGTCCCCAGTGCCAGGCATGCTGGTGGAAGCAGAGACCAGACACAGGACTTAGGGCCTCCATGGCACCTCACCGATGAGCTTTCCCATGCCAAGCAACTTCCCAGGGAAATGGCCTTCACAGTACATGACGTAGTGGTCCTTCACCGGCAGCGCTGTGATATAGATGAACCTCTTGTCGTCAACTGCAGGTGAACAGAAAAAACTCTTAGTCTCTTATCCTTGAGGCACCATTGCAGACCATGTGAGGGAACACCTTGGAACACTTCGGTGGTCACCCAGGAGACCTGTCTAGTCTAGCCCTGGCCTTTTTATCCTCTCCATAGTTAGACAGGAGTCATTTCTTGGAAGATGTCAAGGTCAACTAAGATGTTCAGAGACGGGGGCTGAGGTTGGACCCAGGCCTGAGCATCCATCTCCCTGCTTGGTTCTCCACTCTTTAGCATGGTTTTCTCATGGGTCAAGAGCTGAGATCTAGGCAGGAGACTAAGACACAGTCAGATGCTAGGGTTGACTACACAACAACCTCTCTCTGGTACGTGGAAAGTGAGTGGATGGTCGGTTCTACAAGCTGGACTAGGCAAGGACCCATCTATCCAAGGGCTGCCGGTTAAGGACATCCTTAGACACAGGGACTCACAGGAGGTGAATTTGCCAGGCTCATCAGTTTTCTTCATCAGGATTTTAACCTCATGACACTGACCATTCTTCCTGTAAACACAAGTCCACAGTCAGCCTGCTCTCAGCAGCAGAGCGGAGCCTCTCAGCTCTTTTGGTGACTCAGCTCTGGTTAGGTGATCTCCTAAATTCCATGTTCCTGCTTTTGGAAACTGCTTGGGACTGTGTCCCTCAAAGGTGGAGATTTTTATTTTCCCAAACTCAACATATAGCCAGGATAGCAAGGGAGAGACAGACAACTAAGGAGGTCCAAAGCTGGGTACACGTACCAGAATATAACGTCGGACTCCATGTCTCCTCCTTCCAGGGCTGTTACCTTCACAGGGAAAACCTTCAAGGGTATGCTGTGACTGGATAGGCTGCCATTGTGTATCATGGCCTTTGGATACCAGGTCCCAGAGTACTGCAGGAGACAAAGCTTTGAACATGCCCAATCATGGCCCTCTTTCTATCCCAGGCTCTAGAATATGGGCTAGCACCTGAGTAGACACTCAGAGCCCAGGCTGCTGCCACTGAGAANACTGTGCCTTCCACTCCTCACTCTGCAGTTCCTGAACTTGGCCACGTGCCCTGAAACCTAGAAGGTCAGGTCTGGAGAAGGATTTCAGTTGCTGTCTACACTCCATGGCTCTGGAGACGGGAGCTGGTCCCACAATGGCATCTCTGTGCCCATTTGCACCAAAGGTGGACGGGCTCAAGTATCCACAAACAATTTTAATGAGCACACTGTCTTTCCCAGGCTTGTGCTGAGGAGCTGGCAGGGCCTAGGTCTTGACCTCACTATAGAAGGTGTTGAGCAGGAGGCCTGACATTCAGGGTGTGAGCTGAAAGGGCTTTTAGGACCAGACATTAGAAAACAGGCTATCATTTACAAATCAAGGGTGCGGGGTCTCTGAACCTGCCATCTTGTCCTTCATTAGTGTGTTTGATTCATTCCTCTGCGCACCTCATCACACAGGCACCCGTGTTTGATTCCCTGAATCAGAGGAGAACATTGTGCCCGTGATTGACAGAGCCAGGGACGCTGTCATTTTGCTGGAGGTCATTGGAACTTGCCAGGTGGTTCTCATTATCCATTTCTCTCGCCTGAGTCTTGGCTCCTGGTTTGTCTCAAGGTTTCCAGTTATATTCCCTGGCATGACTAAACTAAGGTGGCAGCAGATAGCTGCTATTGCTTTTGTGGAATGAACTCTATTTGAATCCTGAAGTGTCAGTGCTGGGGTGGCTACAGCTGAAAGTGCTGATGGCTGACCCCTTCTGTCCCCTGCCACAGTGGTTGACGTTTCTTAACACCAGAGAGACTAGCAGCTTCCCAGTCTAGTGCCTGCACCTCTCTTTTCTGTTTCTCTGACCCACAGCCTTGAAGGGCAGGTGTGAAGTTGATTCACACAGTCATGGATGGGTCTGAAGCTTCCCCCACAGGTTGTGTGGAAGGCTTAGTCCCAGCTGACAGCCCTATTTCAGAGACTGCAGACCGAGGCCAGGGCTGGTAGAAATTAGTCATGGGGAACACCTTGTCCTCGTCTCTGCTTACTTGACGGCACGAGATGCCAGCTGTTCCACTTAACCTTCTCTGCCATGATACTCTACTCACCACAGGCCCTCAGCCATGAGACCAAACCATCGTGGGCAGAACCTCTGACACCGGGAGCTAAAATAACTCCTTCTTCTTTAAGTTGTCCTCAGTGTGTTTAAGGCGATGATGAAAACCTGGCTGAAACATTGTCAGCATGGATGGAAACTGAGAGGATAGTGGGGCTGGGCTCCCCCCACCCAGAGATAACATGAAATGTTCCACCTGTGACTCAGAGGGTCCTCAGGAGAGCCAAGTTCCTGTGCTCACAATGCTAAATTTCTCATCAATATGAGAATATATGACCTTAATATATCACCAAATGCCAGGCTTCTGGCCTCCAGATCTGATCAAGAATATGATGTAGGTTTCTGTTTTTGTGCTGTGATCTACCCCAGGCCTGGCACAGGCTTTGGTGCACCTTACCACCAAGTTCCATCCTATGTCCACATTTCTGGATTTTAAAACATTTAGTGTAGTACTGTGCTATAACTGCCCTTAAAATCATTCCTAACAAATCAATACTTATATAAATGCAAATGGTCAAAATCCTTCTGTAGTAATATGAGCGGCGGGGCTGTGTCCCCAGCACCCCAGCCGCCTGCTAGCTCATGCCCGAAATAACAACACACAAACTGTATTCATTTAAACACTTCTTGGCCCATTTCTATCTAGCCTCTTCTAGGCTAATTCTCGCACCTGGACTAGCCCATTTCTAATAATGTGTGTAAGCACCCCAAGGTGCGCTTATCGGGAAGATTCTAACCTACGTCCATCCTGGGTCGGAGCTTCATCATGTGTGCCTCAGAGAGCAGAGTTATCGGGAGAGCGGAGCATGGCGTCTCTGCTTCAGAGCAGAGCTGTCGAGTCTGAGCTCACTTCCTCTTCCTCCCAGCATCCTGTTCTGTTTACTCCTCCCACCTATGTTTTAACCTATCAGGGCCAAGGAGTTTCTTTATTGCTTAACCAATGAAATCAACAGAGTGATATATGACACTCCCACATCATCCTTCAAACACAACGCAGGGACTAGTCCAGAGGGCTGAAACCGTATGATGGCTATTGT
>NW_026068626.1:15498-19144 GCF_014885135.2 Alexandromys fortis
CCTCAAATATTTTTTTGTGTGGTGCTGAAGTTAAGAACACTTGCTGCTTTTGCAGAGGACCTGGGTTCAGTTCCCAGTACCCACACACTGGCTTACCATCATCTATAACTCCAGTTCCAGGGGATCTAATGCCTTCTTCCGACCTCAGGGGAACCAGAAACATAGGTGGTGCACAAGTACACATGCACACATGTAGGCAAAACACTCGTCAACATAAATTTTTGTTTTGTTTTTTTGAGACAGGCTTTGGAGCCTGTCCTGGAACTAGCTCTTGTAGACCAGGCTGGCCTCGAACTCACATAGATCCACCTGCCTCTGCCTCCCAAGTGCTGGGATTAAAGGCATGTGCCACCACTACCAGGCCAACCTAAATTTTTACATCTTAAAAAATATTAATTAGCTTGAAATTAACCTAAGCACAAAAATGAAAACCTTGTAAAATTTAAAATTTTAAGCATCATAGAAGAATTTGAAAATTCTAAGAGTGGGTATGGTGTTCAATGCTTTTAGACCCAAGACTCAGAATGCAGTGGCTGGTGGATTACTAATGAGTTTGAGGTCAATCTAATTTGCATAGGGAAGCCTTGACTCAAACAAACAAATATGGCATACAATAAAACAGCCTCAGCAAGAATTATAGTCATAATATTTATATCTACTTTATCTTTTATCATAACTGAGGAAAACTATAATTTTAACTATCTATTCTTCAACTCCATCAAAGACTCCAGAAGGATATAATATTACCTAAGTAAACAGGAACTGCATTGTAAGCAACTTGCAAAACTCTAGAATTGACAGAGACATCTCACTGCCTGTACAGTCACCCAAAGTTCTACAACATTTTTCTAGGTATCTATCTTCACCCTACAGGCCCATAGTATCTAGCAGACTTTTCCAGAAAGCATGAACAAGCAGTCCAGGCAAGAGCAGTTTCTTGTCCAAATGGTTAACAAACTCCATGAGGAGCCTTTTTGATGCCCATCATACTCTTGAAATAGATTTGTGCTGCCAGGAGTAGATGTGTCTCAGAGTCATGAAAAGTCCTAAGTTCTTAAAACATTTTAAATGCCATATTTTTTTAGTCTTTGAAAGGTTTGAAGGATATCTATCCATCTGAAATATATCTTTGTATATCTAGAAAACCTAACTAATATGACTATAAGCTTGACTATTATAGATGATTGTCTATTAACCTAAATTTCTTAATTATACATTGCATTTTTCAATAAGCTGCATAAACACAATACCTTAATCAAGAGCAGAAATATATATATGTATATATATATAACAAAATAGACCTTAAATTTGTATCAATAAACCAAGATCCATACCAAAGCAAATCTCTATAGCATACCCCCTTTAAATGTAAACAAACATTTATAAACATATAGGGAATTTGGGCATAGTTTTCTCCAAACTACTTCCTGCTTTTTGTTAGGTGGAGTAATTTTGGGGGGTGTTCACAGTGACCTTTTGGGTCGGGGGAATTTGGTTCATTAAACCACATTAGTCTGGAAGCAATCCACAGGTTCTCATCTTCTGTAGAAACAAAAGAAAAACCTATTTTCTAAAGCAACAAATCCTTAGACCCTAATTCTGAATTAAAGATACCTTTAAAATATATATGCTGGTTTAGCTTAGTAACCCATACAATGAAATGTCTCTCTGTACTTAGCTCATTCACCCATTGAGTAGTCAATGCTCAGGCCTACATTGCTTCTCTCTGACTCCACCTTCTTTCACCCAGCATTCAGTTTAGTTTTCCCCACCTAGCTCTGTTCTGCCCTGCTATAGGCTCCAAACAGTTTATTTATTTATTCATTAACCAATTAAAAACAACACATATACAGAAGGATTTCCCACATCAAAGGAAACAACTGACTGAGACAGCCTGTGCAGAGGAGAAGTTCTGTGCTAACTACACATCTAAAAGAGGATTAATATCCAGACCAGTGCTCATCCTTCCTAGTGCTGTGACCCTTAATAGAGTTCCACATGATGTGGTGACCCCCAACCATACAGTTATACTGTTGCTACTTCATAACTGTAATTTTGGTACTATTATGAATTGTAGTGTAAATAGAATATATGTGAGTCCAAGGGGGATGAAATCATAACTAGGCTATAAAAACCTCAAAATACTAAATAACAAAAAGTCAAACAACCCAACCAACAATGGGACTGATAAAATGACCGTCAGTTCCCAAAAGATGGGGTCCACATGGCCTGTAAACACATGGGAGATGTTCAGCATCACCAGCCATCAGAAAAATGCAAGCACAAACAAAGAAAATAACATTAGCCTCTATCTCACTCAGCCAGAGTGGCATTCACCAAGGAGACAGGTAACAGTGAAAAGCTGGGGCACATGTGTTCACAGGGAGTCCTAACACTCCGGTGGTGTCAGTGTGCACTAGTGCAGTTTCTAACTCCTCAAACAGCTAAAACCTAACAACAGAAAACACTACCATAGGGCTCTGATAATCTGCTCTGGAGTATTTACCCCCAAAGTCAAGTTCAGCACACCTTGGGGATACTTAGAATTTGGTGCAGGAAATGTCACAACAACTAAGGTTGGCCACCAAGGTGTCCATCAACAGAACAGTGAATGTGGGAAACACAGTTTATATAAACATTGATTTTTTTTTCAGATATTTCTGTGTGTGTGTGTACATGTATGTGACTTGGACTTAACTCTATATGTGTGAGTGTAAGCTATATTTAACTCTGTGTGTATATGTTTGTAAAGTGGATTCAACTATGCGTATATGTGCATGTAACTATTGTTTAGAAAAACATGTTTTAAACAGCAACCACGTGACTCTCCTCCATCTTGGCTGTTGACCTCATCATGATGTAAGCAGTCACGTAGCTGGGAGCCATCTTTACTAAGGTTAAAGAATACATGTCATGTGATACCTCTTAGTCCTAATGAGCTGTTCATTGTATCTCCTTCTAGACTAAGGAAGCAACAAGTCTCATATTTGTGCATTAGTATGGACTTTTGTATGATGATAGAAATGTGTGGTGGGATTTGTTACAACATAGTGTGATTCAACTCTGTTAAAATATATTCTATATGATGATAAAAATTTAAGGTTATGAAGATCTATCCACTTTAACAAAAGCTGAGTTACAGATTACACCTAAGTACTTATGTCTTTTCCAAGAGTTCAATACTAAGCTTCTAGAGAACTTGAATAAGTAGCAACATATGTTTTTGATAAATAAGATATACATTCTATAATGGAATGCCTGGCTCCCTGAGAGGTCTTTTTCCCAGAGTTGGGCGTTTGACCCCCATGGCCTCTCAAGGGCAGTGCTGGCCTCTGTTCTCCCTCAGTCTCAGCTCAATGGACCACACTCCGACTCACAAGCCCCCTTCATCCTGTCCCCATGTCACGCTGGTTCTCACGTCACTTCTCCTTGCCTTCCCAGCAGACAGCCGTAACAGCTCGGTACAAACTTCTCTGTTTTCACCCAAGGAATGGCTATTTTGAGTTCTTCACTGAGTCCATTATCCATGATTAAAAGGTTCTATTTGGATCCTAGAACAGGTTCAATTCAAAATCATTGTTTTTATTTATTTATTTAATTTATTTATTTATCTATTAAAGATTTCTGTCTCTTCCCCACCACCGCC
>NW_026068627.1:0-20002 GCF_014885135.2 Alexandromys fortis
ATGGAGGTGGGTGGTCCTTGGACTTCCCACAGGGCAGGGAACGCTGATTGCTCTTTGGGCTGATGAGGGAGGGGGACTTGATTGGGGGAGAGGGAGGGAAATGGGAGGCGGCGGTGGGGAAGAGACAGAAATCTTTAATAAATGAATAAATAAATAAAAAGATTTACTGCTGTTAAGTATAATAAATTCTACACATTCCTTATTATCCACCCAACATCTTATATCCTTTGAGTTTGAGAAAGTTCATTATAAAGCTTTGTGGTAGGAAAAAAATACTTGAAAGTCGGGAATGAGTCCCCGTGTTCCTGCCCCTCCAGGTCCCTTGTAGCTTATCTTAGAGTCTACCAGGGAGACGACTGTCTAGATTTCAAACAGATCTAGAAATCAGGGGAAAGACCAGGGGTTGAAGAAAAATTATTCTCCATTTCTCTCATTCTCTGCCTCTCTCTTTCAACTATTCTCCCCACCACATTTCTCATTATAGAATTCTGGGTGGTGACAGTGGCGGCAAGAGCTGTTGCTGAGACTGCTCTGCTGTCTCCTGCACAGACTGCACACTAGGGTCCTCCTCAGAGCAGCCTGGTTACCCTGTAGCAGCTGAGAGACAAATAAAACCCCCATCAGTGGTCCTGTGAAATTCTAAATTGCCTCCTAATAAGTTCTACCACTTTCAGATGGAAAGACGAATACTGTCAGCCGCACAAGATGGAGACTCATGTATAAAGACACCCCTTTATATATGTATACATTTCTCAACACAGAAGGACTAGAACTCTTCACTCTTGTATATTATTAGTACGGAAGTATTTGATGATGTCCTTTTACCAAATTGACAGAAAGGCTAAAAACGATCAACACTGTGTTGCAATTAGAAGCCAGCTGAACTTTTATACAGCAGAATAATTAATTAATTAATGGCTCAGTTATAGGGTTCATACCTAACATGCCCAAGGTCCTCTGTTCAGTACCTACTATTGTAGACACACACACACACACACACACACACACACAGAGGGAGAGAGGAGGGGACACGGACAAATAGAACATAAAGGAGATGAGCCTCTTTCCCCCCTCCCCCGGAGGGGATTTTCAGATTAAGCAACCCTTTGGACTTGTCTGTGAAGATTCCTGGATTGCCTTACTTGAGGTAGAAAGACCCAAACTAAACGTCACACTGAATAAGAAGGAGGTTGATAGTTGAGCACTAAAATGAATTGCTCTCTGCTTCCTGAGGCAGATGCATTGTGAACAGCTGCCTAAAGTGGCTGCCTCTGTGAATTCCCTGTCATGTCCAGCTTCCACGGTGGAACAGTGAGGTCAAATAAACTCTTCCTTAAATGCCTTATCAAGGTATGTGGTCACCGCCACAAAAAAAAAATAACTTAGAACGCTAGTTATCATATAAATACAAATAAAATCTACATTGACATTTTATCTCACTGTAATCAATACTGCGATGGATACAGCTATATCGCTTCTAGGAATAAACCCAAGGAATCCAAGTCAATAGATTACAGCATTATATGTGCTTCAGTGTTTATTGTGGTACTAAGACCAATAGGTAAGATCTAGAATCAGCAAAGATGTCCATCAGTAGATAAATGAATACTGGTGTTGCATATTTGCAATGGCATTAATTAAACTGTAAAGAAATACATTTAAGATATCTGTGGGCAATTATATAGAGCTGAATTCTGTCATTTGTAGTAAAATAAGCCCAAGGCAAAAAAGTAAATATCATGTTTCTCATATCTAGAAACCATTTTTTATATGACACAAAGGTAGAAGAAGAGGTGTGTGATGCCTAAACTTGATTATACATCTAAAACCAGGAACCTCTATTGAAGAACTGCTCCCATCAGATTGTCCTGTGGACATGCCTGTGGAAGAATTTTCTTGGTTGATAATTGACGTAGGAGGGCCTAGCCCACTATGGGCAGCACCATCCCTGGGCATGTGAGTAGGGATTATATAAAACTATTGCTGAATATAAACTTAGGATCAAACAATGTTCTTCCATGATTTTTTTGCTTCTACCTCCTCCTTGAGTTACTATATTGGTTCCCCTGGGTGATGAAGTGTAACATGCAGGAAGAATTAAAACCTTTCCTCTCCAAGTGCCTTTGGTCACAGTGTTCATCATAGCAACAAAAACCAAACTGGAGTGGTTCTACTTGGGGAAAGGAAAAGGATAAGTAGAAAAGTGAAAAGAGATAGAAGACTTAAATGGGAAGTCATCGCACTTTCTGCAAGTGATTATATTACTAGTGGATATTATGACATACATCCCTATGACCATATACATTTATAAAGATCAAAAAAAAGAGAAACCACCAAAACAATTTTATATATACCAACTGAAGCAGGTAATTTGACTTGAAAATCAGTCTACCTACTGAGACATGAAGAAAGGATAGCACAAAAATCAATAATGAACATATTGCTAAAGAACTAGAATCAGTGAACACAGGATGTATGCTAGACCCTAGAAAGACTGGACAGAATGGCCAGAGCTCCTGAGATTTTATCCAGTGCAACACTTCTGAAGATCTGCAATGGAAAATCCCAAGAACCCATGCCCTGTAGGAAGAACCAATCTTGTCTTCACACCAAAAAGGGAAAGATAGAGCCAAGAAGAGAGAGTACAGCATTTCTACCAAAGGAACAAATTTCGTTCCTGCAACCAGCATGTTTTATACAAACAAGAGGACAAGGTATGAGGCCCACAGTAGGAACACAGATAAACACAAAGGACAAACACCTGCCGGGATCGGGCAGTTAACTGTAGTGCTATGCCTCCTCTCCCAGGTTTTCTGAGTAAATATAGACAGAGATCCTAGACGGGGCTACCAGGAAACCTTCAGAGCTCCCTACCCAGAAAACACAACAGGCTAATAGGAAGCAAGATTTGAGGATTCCCAGAACAACAAACTTTAAACAAAGGCCAACAGGGACACGTGTCCACAGGTCTGGAGATCTCTCAAGACAAACAGAGTGAGAACCAGTTGTTAGATCTTCTTTCTGTATTTCAGCTCCTCCCTTTCCCACATTTATGAGGTTTTGCAGCCATACCTCTCTATAAATCTAGCTGCACCCAGTCTTTGGGATTCTGCTTTCTCTCAGCCTCCTAGGAGTTTCAAGTTCTCTCTGTTCTCTGTTCCCAGGCTGCAGCTACCATGAAGATGTTCTGCCTTCTGTTGCTGATATTCGGCCTTTTCTCCCCGATGGCCAGAGGTAAATACCATCACCTGTTAGAGCAACTTCCCATGGCAACGGAAATGGAGACTAAAGAGAGTTGGAGAATGCTGTTCTGTAGGCCTGAGGGAGAAGCAGGACAGCTTCCCTGGGTGCAGTGGCTTGCATTTATGATCTCAAAGTCTACAAACTATGCCATGGGTAGCACTGGTATGAGCATGGCACAGATTCAGGGCTAGTCACAGGAAGCTCCAGCAGCTCCTCACCTGTTTATGCCATGAGTGTGCAGGGACTGACCTGTGAGGAAGGAATTCGGTTTCACTGCCTTAATGCTCTCCACACTGAAAAACCCAGATCCCTGTCCAGAGAGAGGCATCAATCATGCCTGCTTCAAGTGAAATGCCACCACTCCTCCAAGGCCTTGTCAGCCAGTCTCAGGACTCACCGACTGAACTGCAGTCATGAGAAGATTTTATTGTGACATCCAAACCCATTTCACAGTGAGGAGATCTTCCCATGTACAGGAACCCTGGACTCCTCTCTCAACAGAGGATGTCACTGCTATGAGTCAAAACTGTCCCTGGTAGGGGAGAAGCAGAGATCTTATAACAGGGACAAGAACAGAGTTGAGTTTCTGCATTTTCACACAGTGTATCTTGGACAAGTCATGTTCCTTGACTTTGTTACCTCATCTCCAAAACAGGAGTCCTTTAGGAGGAGCCAGAGCTGGCAAAATCTATGAAAATTTTCATTATTCTTTTCTGCTATTTATCTCTTAGAGTTTGTTTATTTATTTATTTATTTATTTATTTATTTATTTATTACCTTAGAGAGTTACGTTGTATTTTATGCTCAAGTTTTCCTGTCTAAAGCCAGGATCAAAGATACTTGTCAAGAAAACCGTTCGGGGTGCTGGTTGTGGCTCATTGGAGAGGTGATCATCTTAATGAACTGTGATGTTTAGAAACTAGTAAACATCCGTGTGTGCTGTGCAGTGCAGTACATGCTGTGCAATTTATCTGGAGCTGTAGTGTGCTTTGGGGGGGGGTTCACTGAGGTAAGTGTTGTGATTTCTTTCTAATGTTATGAAGTCAAGATAACAGTCTGGATAGGAACAGCCACATGCTCTTATCTAATATAAGGATTTGGCTGATATCCAGGCACATGGGTATCAGAATTGCTATATTCGTCAGATAAACGGGGCTCTCGTTTTCTCTTTTGTTCTGTTCTAATTGGGTTGTAATAACAGGATAGTGCTGCTAACTCAAAAGGAATTTTAGATTCTATTCTTACCTGTACAAAACTGAAAATTAAAAATCAAGAGTTTCAAACGAACAAACAAACAAACGACAAATAAAAAACAAACAAGAGAAAAACTAAACTAAATAACTGTTTGTTGTAGAAGGTCTCTAGGATGTGGCATTTGTTGTGGAGGCCAGAGCAGACCCTGCTGTAGACCATCCCCACTCTGGAAAACAGCATCTCCTGTAGTAACGTGTCTGCCTAATAGAAGGACGGTTTTCACAATTGCTGAAGAGTTCCTCTTAGAACCTGGCAGTCAGAGCCTTTGCTTGCTTCTCTGTAGTAGGCATAGCCATCGCTAACAAGATGGCCATTTAGTACAGGGCCCTAGGTGAGAATTCACTGTTGCTCTTTTGATCATGGTCATGTTGTTATTCCTTTATAAATATTTATATCTGCAGATTTGAGTTGCTCTTAAATGTGCTCAAAGAAGCATCTCGTTGATGAGATTAGTAACTAATGCAGACTCATAACTATTCAAGATGCAATCAGGAGTACTCAGTTACAGATGGAATGGACACCTACCAATTGCCACTCCCACCCGGGGAATGTCATGAAAGATGGAGTGGATCCAAAGCAAGACCAGAGGATGTAGAGTTGAGCACGTGGAAGGAGGGCCCCGGAGAGGACATGACTATTACACACATGCACTCACACAATCTGGGGTTAACTATACAATGCTAAGATAATGAGAGCTAATAATTCTAGCAAATAAGAGGGAGGGTCCCCGTATGTTCCACACTAAATTAGGAGTTAATGGCAGTTAATGAAAGCTAAAAGGGGGAATGTCACATTTCCCTGGGGAGGTAGGTAGACTTTCGTAGGCATTTTGCGTTAGTGGATGACCTTACATAGATGGTATTATAGATAGCACTGAGTGTACTTAATGTGTTATTTAAACAACAATGTTTGAGAATGTGCTTTTTCTAAAAGTTTAATTCTTACCTATGTGAAAACAGATTTAATGAAGTGGTCTCAGTTTTGCCTTTTGATCCAGGATAGAGAAATATATATCCCCAGTCTTGGCATATTACTAGAGAAAATGGATTCAATTTTTGCTCAAGTGCAAATCCACTCAGTCCACAGGGGTGCCCTGCTCACAGCAATCCACCAGTTCAGGCTCATGAAGCAGTCACCACCACGGGTGCTGCTGCCCAGTGCTTTAAAAGGAAGAGCACCAAGGAGTTTCACAACAGCCGTTAGGAACTTGAGTCTCAGGAGTGCATCGTTTCCATTCAAAACACGCTGGCTAGGATCACAGCTCTATGAATCTAGGCGAAAGATAAGACCATCATATTTTTTGTCAATACCACAGAGAGCCAGACCAATTTTTGAACAGCCTAATAGAAGAGAGACAGAGAGAGGAGAAAAGTATGATTGATAGCAAAGGGATGATAACTGGAAGATGGATGTGTACGATGTTGATAGATACGGTTGTGGATATGAGTAAAGACAGAAGCATATATCTGTATCTGCATATTTAATTTTGTGTACCTCACACAGTGGCGGTGTAGCTATGTTTAGAACTAAAGTCTATTATCCTGGTCGCTGCACACTCCACCACAACACAACACCTAAAAAAAGACAACAAGCTTTGATAGAAATATTATTCAGCATTTACTCATGGCTGTCGTTCATTCTTTGGCTTTCTAGATTTTTGCACAGGATTCAGGTTCTCTCTATTCTCACCCTACTCTCTCCATGGCTACATATCCCCCTAACCTAACTCACTAGGGCATAGAACAGTTGACACTCGTTATGTGCCTGTGTATGAGGTCACACACAGCACACCACAGGGGAGGCACAGCAGCACGCCTCTTCTGTCACTCACTCGCTGTGTGCTCCCTCATATCACACACACCATACCAAACACACCACACAGATCACACAGAGACCTCGTGTACCCCTCATATTTGTTACACACGAGGAAAGTTTTGACTGTCTAGGAGGAAGGCATTTCAGGAAGCTTGTGCAAGGAAGTGAATTACACTCACGTTCTCGGAACATAATCACGTGAGGTGTTTTCCTCTGACTCAAGCATCGTTACATGAAAATGAATCAAAGTTACAGGCACCATAGGCTTTCTGATGGAACAGGAAAAAAGTGAACAAACAAACAAAAAACAAAAAAAGCCAGACTCCAGGGACGACATGGCCTGAGCCTCCACAAGTCACCTTTGTCTTTCTCATCAAAGCAGACACAGAAAGTGAGAGAGTTAAGTGTGGCTATCTTCCAGCCGTCTTGTTCAACAACACTGAGATGTGGACTTCATACATTGCCAGCTGAGCTGCCTCATCTAATGTTCCTTGTAATGGTCTGCCAATGATTGAATGGTTACCAGCTTAGGTCACACCTGAACCATCAGGAAGTTAGTGTGGGTCTTCTGGACTGTTCCGTCCACCCTTGCTAGAGCCAATAAATGACAGTATCTTTGTTCTCATGAAGTTTTATTTGTTTCTTCACCACTTCTCTCCCTTTTCTTACAGGAAGCAAGGAAGATTCGAAGTCGGTTACTTGTCATTTACACGGTGGCATTTGCACAAATCTGTTAGTGCCTGGATGCGTCCTCATTCTACCAGGAAAATGCAAAAGTGGATACAAGTACTGCTGTGGTTCCTGACCTGCTCTCTGATACAAACACTTCAGCGTTGGAGTAGACACCTGTTCTGATTTCCCTGGAATAAAGACGTCAAAATGGGTTGTGACTTTATGAATAAATGTCACCATGAAGAAATACCTCAATAATGTCTATTTTTAAAACTGGTCTTACGGGTTAACAGATCCAGTCTCGTGGGCTGTTTTCCATCGTCATTTAACCAGCAATGGTTCTAAGTGTTTTTGTGTATCTGCATGGCCTTCTTTTAATGATTGCATTAACTTACGAGCTCAGGTCGTATCTTAAGGCTATCTCAGAGCACACTGGCTGGATGTTGGCGCTCGTGGCAGTAATGCCTTTACGTTCTCTGTAACAAGCTTTGCAATGGTTGTTCCTGTTCTAACAGTCTGTGTAGTTGGCCTCCTCTAGAGGGAGACTCTTCATAATATGGGACACTCTTGTTTTTAGGATGGTAAATGTCTTTTCTCTTAACATCAGCGCTGGTGAGGGTGGGTGATTTAGCAATGTTTAACCAGCATGTTACGTGTAGTTGTGGGTGGGAGGGTTGTTCGGTTTTTGTTTCTATGGATCTTGTTTAATACTGTCCATTAGCTCTCATGCCTGGTCAGCCAAAAAAGACAAAAAGGAAAGAAACTTTAATTTTTAAGTAACTATAGAATATATGACTCAGTTGGGTCTCTTTTTTTTTGTTTGTTTGTTTGTTTTTGTTTTTAAAGAATGGTTACGAATCTGGGTGGAATTCATGGAGGCCTGTTGTCTGATGTTGGAGTGAGTGACTAAGTTAAGTCTCCTCACAACAAGCTGATTGGAGGAACACACTGCCAGCATCCCTTCCCTGGCAGCAGAGCCCTCACTGCTGGCCCACCTTGGGTTCCAGCTGCCTCTGCCACTCTTAGAATTGCTGTGGCATATCAGAGCTCATCAAGGCAGTGGGTCGTTAGGAGAATTATCCCCAAACCTCAAAGCAAAAAACTTTTTTTTTAATTAAAAAAAATTGGGGGGGAGGAGTCCCTTCCCCTCTTTTTTGGACTTTTTATTCATAGTAGCATTGTTTGTCATAGCCAGAATCTGGAAACAACCTAAATGCCCTTCAACTGAAGAATGGATAAGGAAAATGTGGTATATTTATACAATTGAGTACTACACAGCAGAAAAAAATAACAACATGTTGAATTTTGCAGGAAAAAATGGATGGAGCTAGAAAACATTATTTTGAGTGAGGTAACCCAGACACAGAAAGACAATTATCACATGTACTTACTCATAGGTGGTTTTTAAACATAAAGCAAAGAAATCCAGCCTAGGAACCACAACTCCAGAGAACTTAGACAACAATGAGGACACTAAGAGCGACTTACATAGATCTAATCTACATGGGAAGTGGAAAGTAGAAAAAGACAAGATCTCCTGAGTAAATTGGGAGCATGGGGACCTTGAGGGAGGGTTGAAGGGGGAGGGGAGAGGCATTGAGGGGAGCAAAGAAAATGTAGAGCTCAATAAAAATCAATAAAGAAAAAGTTAGATTGACTGTAGATTCTTTTTAAAAGACTCATAGGATTCTGTTGTGAATCCATTTTACCCTAGACTTTTATTTTAGTTGGAAGTCTTTTTATTGAAAATTTGCCAACTAGTTTTACCTCAACTCAACACAAGCTAGAGTTGTTTTGGATGAGGGAAACTCATTTGAAAAAAAAAAAAGTACCTTCTATATATTGGCCATTGGGCCAGCCTATAGTGCATTAATTCTTTTTTTTTTTTTTTTGGACTTCTATTTGTTTATTTAAAGACAAATTTTAAAAAGTAAAATGAATGAAACCAGCTAAGAGTAAGATACATAAACCAAACTGCAACGCAGAAAAGGACCTTGCTGGAAACATGATTAACACTGGAGACAGTTCACACACACAGAGAGCTCACATTGTCAACAGGAATAAGCTGCTACTAATTCCCCCCAGAATGTCAAGGTTTCATTTTGCTCAGCCTGAGGTCTCGTTCAATTTCAAACTGCCTGTGGTCCACTCGATCCAGAAACGCCTTCCGTTCAATGTACCCTTCTTTCCCTCCGTTATGGATAGCCAGTTCTTCACCAATCCCTTCCTCCTCCTTGAAGTTCTCCCAGTCCAATTTGGACTTCTCAAGGGTGCTCATTTTCTGTTTTTTGGCTCCAATTTTCCCCAAAAGGCTGCTCATGCCACTTGATCTTTTTATCCCCGATCCAGCAGGGAGCGCTGGTGCTGCCTCTGAAGGGACAACTGCCTGAGGTTTTTCTTTCTCATTTTGCTTGAGGAAAGATTTGGCTTCCTTAGATGCAGCGTCTACTTCCTTAGTCACCCTCACTTCCTCACCAGCAAAGTCAAACACCTTGGTGATCTTCACTTTTTCTGACTCTTTGGGTTTCTCCAGCTCATCTGCTTTGACCAACAACTTATTTGAGCCAGTCTCTTCGGTCTCCTCTGCTGCCTTAACTTGTGGGCTTGGAGCTGCTTTTGCTGTTGGTCCCGCATCATCAAGGAAGCTGGCCCATAATCCATCTTCCTTCTTCTTCCTTGCATTCTCAGCTCTTCCGTCTTGGTCCTCTTCACCTTCTTCACTGCTACTACCTCCGGATTCTTCCTTGCCGTCCTCCTCTTCGTCTTCTAACCAGAGGCTACTTTGTTTTCTCTTTCTGGCTGGAATGCTCTGCACCTTCCTTCTTTTCCCTTTGGTTTTCTCAGCCTGCTCGTCACCATCCACTTCATCCTCCTTCACTAACTCGTTGACATCATCTTCACTGTACTCTCCACCCGACGGCACGTACTCTCCATCCTCGTCCGACGTGGAGAAGTCTTCGGAGTCGAATTCACGTGGGGCCCTGCTACCCACACGACTGCGGCCACTGCCCCCAAATAGCAAAGCTCTGGGGCGAGACCATAGAGGCGTTGGCATAAATTTTCTTGATTGATGGTTGGTGTAGAAGACCCAGATCACTCTGGGTAATGCCATCCCCAGACTCGTGTTTCTGGGTGCTATTAGAAAGCAGGAAGAACAAGTCGTGGGGAACAAGCTAACAAATGACACTTCCCATGGCATTCGTTTCTGCCTCCTGCTTTCTGCCCTGCTTGAGTTCTTACCTTGACTTCTCTGGATGATGGCCTATGAGTTACTCTTAGTCATGGTGTTTTATTATCACAGCAATAGAAAACTTAGGCAGGATCCTATTTAATCTCTTCTTTTGTCACGGGTCTGTTTATGTTGTTTATCTCTTCTTAGTTTAATTTCGGTAGTTTGGTTAAGTCTAGAAATGCATTCATTTCTTTTAGGCGCTTCAGCTTTATGGAGTACAGGCTTTAATTAGTCACTCTGAATAAGGATTATTGTTCTCATATATTAGGTGTACCCTTCCTCTGTTTTATTTATAAAACATCCCCTTGCCTCACTTAGCTCTGAACATACCAGTTCATACTGTATGAAGTATGCTTCTTATTTGGTGGCTTGTTCTTTCAAAATCAATAAAAATAAAAATATTTATATTGATATGTGTTTAAAGAGAAAGTGTAGAAGTTTAATGGATAGAATTTTATATGAATCATAGAACAGAGTACTTGACTCCCAGTGAATTTCAGATGAAACAACTTATATAATACTTGAAAAATCTCTGGATAAAAGAGGAAATCAAGTCTTCCAGAGGAAGCACCCCATATACTAAACAATTTCACCGTTTATCTTTCTCCCTTAACTAATATGCTATCACAGTATCATGTTCCATGAGCTGCTATTATGAGCTGGCTGTTATCACAACAATCCGGCCATTAAGCTAGCTGTACATAAAGCAGACCATCATCAGGCCTCAGCAGGGTATCTTACAGTGCACGCGTCCTCAACGTCATGGGTCCTCTCTCCTGCCCCTTGTGATTCCTCCTCAGGGTACAATGAACCTAGATTAGTGAACAAGACCTTAGATGCACATAGCTGAAACCACTGTGTGTAGGTTACTCAGAAGGCCTGGTTCCAGTTTCCCTTGGAACTAGTCCCTCCCTCTGCTCAGCCCTTTTCCGCAGGGGATGGATTTGCAGTGAAGTCTATCACCCGGACCTTGAAAGGATTTCTTCTATAAGAGGGACTTTTACTTAGTCTTTATAATTGGTAGAGTTGTGTGCATCATCAAGAGCTGGAGAAAAATCATCTGGAGAGAGAAGATGTGATCCATTTTCACCCTGTCATGGGACCGGTCTAATAGTGAGCAAGGACTGACACTTGATGCGTCTGTGGGCCTACAGGGATTTATGATACATACCAAGCTTATGGAGTTATGACGGTGAAAAGTGCTGATCTACAAACCCAGGCATCACCACTAGAGAATGAGAATCAGGCAGGCTAGCTTTAATGTGTATAAATGAGGGACCCAGCCAAGACTAAGCACACTGCCTTCTTAAGAACTGGAAGAAGAGATGGTAGTCATGGCTGTTCAGATGATCCCTATGAGCTTACAACTGCGACCACATTAGTGGGGACATTCTCTGCCAGGCCCCAAGAGGCTCTGGAGTTTTGTTGCAGTAGGTAAATCAGCTACCCTGGGTGCCACACAGACTCTCATTACTCTCATTTGGGGCCGTCTATAAAAATCCAGTGGTTGTGACATTGCTCAAATATTTGCACCATTGCTTTCGGCCAAGTTCACATTTGAACGTCACCTTTTTTATCTTCTTTTCAATTGAACCAAAGATTTATCTAGCTGAAAGAAGTTACGTTTCAAAAAGCACTTTATTAGGCAGTGGTTCTAGACTCTTCAGTTGGCTTCTAGATTTTGTCATTTATTCTCATCAGTTCTGCAGCAAAAGATCAGTGTGTCATAACAGAAGCCCAACAGTTGCTCAGGTGTTTCGCACTCATGGGGGACACACTTGCCTCCTTGAGCGTAACAAAAGTCAGCCTCGTCAAGTTTAGCGGTCGTTTCTTTATTTCCACCTGCAAGGAGAAAACAGATATCCCAAGACTCTTGACATGTGACCATAATGATGCTGGCATATTTTCAGAGGCAAAGCCCTATCTACATTCTGTAAGCTCACAAGAGAGTCTTCAGCGGAATCTATCTGTACCGATGGAGGGGCCCCTTGGGAAAACAGACACACACGCAGTTCCATCTCCAAGAATGAACGGGAGGGGCACTACATAGAGTTTTCTTGTGTTGATATACATCCAGCTGCAAAGGGAACTTGGGTTATTTCCCAAATAAGTTTAGTACTTTGTCTCGAAACCCCTTGATGCATAGCTCATATGCTCAGAATTCCACAGTGGGCACCCCATCACAAGTAAACTGCCCTGCCTCAGGGCTGGAGAGATGGCTCAGTGGTTAAGAGCACTGGGTGTTCTTCCAGAGGTCCTGAGTTCAATTCCCAGCAACCACATGGTGGCTCACAACCATCTGGCTTGTGATGAGATCTGGCTCCCTCCTCTGGTGTGTGGGCATACATGGAGGGAAAATGTTATATACATAATAGATAAATATATCTTTTTAAAAAAAAGAAACGCCCTGCCTCCTTCCCTTCCATTAAACAGATCCCTCGTGCTTCAACAAATATCCCACATATCTTCAACTGCAATGTCTGCAGAATCCTCTCTGCAGAAATGCCAGGCACGCATTGTGGCTACAGGCTTCTCCAGTTTGAATTTATTTTGTCTTCTGACCCCATTTGGCAGAACCTCACAGTTAGAAAGTAGCTAAATCTCTCCTCTCCTGAGCCCAGTGAGGAAGACAGCATTTGCATGACTTCATGGTAAGTGACCTTCACACCACCACTTCCCCAGCCTTACTTGCTGTGGTTTGGAACTGGACTCTACTGATTGATGGTCAGGGGCAGGGCTTCAAATTTAAATACACTGAGCTGATAAACACACCCCTCCTAATTTAGTCTCTTCTGCTTCGTATTCACTCTGACTTGAGCAGCCTCTTCCATCACACTCCACAGCCAGGGTTGTGCTATCACTGATGAGGCCCAATGAGATGAAGCCAGATCAACTTGGACCCAAATCACTGACACTCTGAGCAGAAAAATAAACCTTTCCCTTGTAAATTTTTTATCAGTTATTTCTTCACAAATCAAATGCTGGCTCACAAACACGATCACTGTTTTCATTTCTAAATTAAGGAATTTAGTCCTCAGAATGTGACAAGGTTTGGAGATAAGGCCTCTTTAAAGAGGTGGTTACAGCTGAATAGAGTCGTTAGTGTATGTCCTAATCCATAGAGACTGGGGGACCCCATCGGAGCAGACACAGGAGAAATCAACTGTGTGTTGTAACCCGAGAACCGAAGTTATAAGTTAAAGAAGCAACATGGCTGCCACCTGACCCCAGGTTCCATGTGGAGCAGCAGTTCTCAGCCTGAGGTCGCCCACAGAGGTCACCTTAGACCACTGGGAAACACGGACATTTACATCACAATTCAGAACAGTAGCAAAATTACGGTTATGAAGTAGAAAAGGAAATAATTTTATAGTGGGTTAGTCACCACAATTTGAGGATCTGTATTAAATGGTTGCATCCTTAGAAAGGTTGAGAATCACTGGTCCAGAGAGATTCCATGTTATCCATGTAGATAAGGCAAGATAGCTGTTTGCTAGTCAGTTTGAACTGTTCTCAAAACCACTTTTGTAAGCACTGGGTTGAGGAATAAGTTGACTGTTTTCGTTTAATCCAGTGTCAAATTGACAGATTCCCAACCTGTACCTTAATTGGTTATCTGTCCCTTTCCTGTGGATCAATGGTTTACAGGGGCTAAATGAACTATATAATTTTAGATCCTATTCTTACCTGAACAAATTTGAAAAATAAAAATGAAGTAAGAGTTTCCAAACAAACAAAAATCAAACAAAATGAAACAAGAGTAAAACGAAACTAAATAACTATTTGTTGTAGAAGGTCTCCAGGACGTGGCATTTGTTGTGGAGGCCAGAGCAGACCCTGCTGCAGGCCATCCTCACTCTGAGAGACAGCGCCTTCTGGTGTCAGGTGTCTGCATTTTAGAAGGACAGTCTTCACATTCACTAAGGAGTTCCTCTTAGAAACTGTCAGTCTTTGCTTGCTTCTCTGTAGTAGGTATAAAGATTGATAACATAAACAGGCGAGGAGCTGCTGGAGCTGCCTGTGACTAGCCCTGAATCTGTGCCATGCTCAGACCTGTGCTGCCCATGGCATAGTTTGTAGACTCTGAGATCATAAATGCAGGCTACTGCCCCCAGGGAAGCTCTCCTGCTTCTACCTCACGCCTACAGAACAGCATTCTCCAACTCTCTTTAGTCTGCATTTCCGTTGCCAGGGGAAGTTGCTCTAACAGGTGATGGTGTTTACCTCTGGCCATCGGGGAGAAAAGGCCGAATATCAGCAACAGAAGGCAGAACATCCTCATGGTAGCTGCAGCCTGGGAACAGAGAACAGAGAGAACTGGAAGCTCTGAAGGTTTCATGGAAAGGTAGCCCCAACTAGGATCTCTGTCTATATTTACTCAGAAAGTCTAGGAGAGGAGGCCTAGCACTACAGTTAGCTGCCTGATCTCAGCAGGTGTTTGTCCTTTGTGTTTGTCTGTGTTCCTACTTTGGGCCTCATACCTTGTCCTCTTGTTTGTATAAAACATGCTGCTTGCAGGAACGAAATTTTTTCCTTTGATAGAAAGTGCTGTACTCTCTCTTCTTGGCTCTATCTTTCTCCTAGTAGTGTGAAGACAAGATTGGTTCTTCCTATAGGGCATGGGTTCTTGGGATTTTCCATTGCAGACCTCAAAGTGTGCCCTTATGGGGCTGTAGGGGCCACTGGATAGAGTCTCAGGAGCTCTGGCCATTCTGTCCAGTCTTTCTAGGGTCTAGCATACATCCTGTGTTCACTGATTCTAATTCTTTAGCAGTATATTTATTATTGCTTTCTTCATGTCTCAGTAGGTAGACTGATTTTCAAGTCAAATGTCAAATTACCTGCTTCAGTTGGTATATATAAAATCGTTTTGGTGGGTTTTTTGATCTTTATAAATGTATATGGTCATAGGGATGTGTGTCATAATACCCTCTAGTAATATAATCACTTGCAGAAAGTGCGATGACTTCCCATTTAAGTCTTCTATCTCTTCTCACTTTTCTACTTATCCTTTTCCTTTCCCCAAGTAGAACCACTCCAGTTTGGCTTTTGTTGCTATGATGAACACTGTGACCAAAAGCAACTTGGAGAGGAAAGGTTTTATTTCTTCCTGCATGTTACGCTTCATCATCCAGGGAAACCAATATAGTAACTCAAGGAGGAGGTAGAAGCAGAAAATCATGGAAGAACATTGTTTGATCCCAAGTTTATATTCAGCAATTTAGTTTTTATATAGTTTATACTCACATGCCTAGGGATGGTGTTGCCCATAGTGGGCTAGGCCCTCCTACGTCAATTATCAACCAAGAAAATTCTTCCACAGACATGTCCACAGGACAATCTGATGGGGACAGTTCTTCAATATAGGTTCCTGGTTTTAGATGTATAATTAAGTTTAGGCATCACACGCCTCTTCTTCTACCTTTGTGTCATATAAAAAAATGGTTTCTAGATATGAGAAACATGATATTTATTTTTTTGCCTTGGGCTTATTTTACTACAAATGACAGAATTCAGTTCTATACAGAGAGCTGACTGACTGTTCAACACCTATTCCACAGACTGGATGTAGGGGTCCCAGTGACTGTGGCTCCCTCCCAATTTTATGGCATAAAGTCTGAGAAGGACGTCTGAAAAGGAAGCAGGTCACTTTTAATAAATATTTGAAGCCTGCATGGCTGAAGGCATGACTGAAGGACGCCCCAGGGCTGGCAGACCCCAAAGAGCTACATGAAGAACAAATAAGTGTGGGGTTCTATCCCTCTGACCCTCGTGTTGTTGCCAACCCATTGTAATAAACATTGGAAGGGCTAATTTGAAAAAAAAAAGTCCTTTAATCAGAGCGTGTCTTCAGTGTACTGTGACTATTGTTCTTTTTTCTCCTAATATTCTCCTTTTGACTTTCAGACACACCACTTCACGTTTCAGGTTTCACTGTATGATTTCTAGCTTTCCAATAATTTTTTTATTCCAGAAATCCCACAAACACATGGATATTAAACAATGCTCACCTGAATCATCAGTGGGTAAAGGGAGAAATAAATAATTTAAAGACTTCTTAAAGTTCAATGAAAATGACCACATAACATACCCAAATTTATGGAACACAATGATAGCAGTGTTAAGAGGAAAGTTCATAGCACTGAAAGCCTACATAAAAAGCTGAAAAATTCCTACACCTGTGGGTTAACAGAACATTTGAAAACTCTAGATCAAAAAGAAGCAAACTCACCCAGGAGAACTAGACAGCAGGAAATGATCAAATTAAGGACTGAAATTGACAAAACAGAAGCAAAGGAACCAATACAAAGAATCAATATGAAAAAAGTGTTGGTTTTTTGAGAAAATAAACAAAATAGACAAATCTTTATCCAAACTAACCAAAGACAGAGAGAGAATATCCAAATTAACAAAATCAGAAATGAAAAGGGGGACATAATAACAGAAATGGAGGAAATCCAGAGAATTATTAAGTCATATTTCAGAAACCTGTACTCCACACAATTGGAAAACTTAAAAGAAATGGGCAACTTTCTGGATAAATATCACTTACCAAAATTAAATCAAGACCAGATAAGCAAATTAAATAGGCCTAATAACTGCTAAGGAAATAGAAACAGTCATCAAAAGTCTCCCAACCAAAAAAGAGTCCAGGACCAGATGGTTTCAGTTGAGAATTCTACAAGATTTTCAAAGAAGAATTAATAACAATACTCCTCAAATTGTTCCACGTGATTGAAACAGAAGGAACATTGCCAAACTCTTTTTATGGGGCTATGATTGCCCTGATACCCAAACCACATAAAGACATTACTAAGAAAGAGAATTGCAGACCAATCTCACTCATGAACATTGATGTAAAAATACTAAATAAAAAGCTGGCAAATGGAATCCATGAACACATCAAAACCATCATCCACCATAAACAAGTCGGCTTCATTCCAGAGATGCAGGGATAGTTCAACATACAAAAATCTGTCAATGTAATCCACCATATAAACAAACTAAAAAATAAAAACCACATGATTATCTCATTAGATGCTAAAAAAAAGCCTTCGACAAAATACAACATCCCTTCATGATAATGGTCTTGGAGAGAACTGGGATACAAGGAACATACCTAAACATAATAAAGGCAATATACAGCAAGCCAACAGCCAACATCAAACTAAATGGAGAGAAACTCACAGCGATCCCACTGAAATCAGGAACAAGACAAGGTTGTCCACTCTCTCTCTATCTATTCAATATAGTTCTTGAGATGCTGGCTTAAGAAATATGACAAAAAATGGAGATTTAAGGGATACAAATCGGAAAAGAAGAAGTCAAACTCTCACTATTTGCTGATGATGTGATAGTTTACATAAGCGACCCCCAAAAATTCTACCAAGGAACTTCTACAACTCATAAACACTTTCAGTAATGTAGCAGGATACAAGATTAACGCAAAAAATCAGCAGCCTTCCTTTTACACAGATGATAAATGGGTTGAGAAAAAATCTGAGAAACATCACCTTTGCAATAATTGTGAACTGGAGGATATTTTATGTGCATTCTCTGTTTTTTCCTTGTGCACTTTCTGCATCTAATCAGATGACTTTGTAGCTTCTATCCCTGAGTCCATTTACATGGTAAATAGAAAAAGCCTTTGGTGAAATCTATTTTCACTCTGTGAGAATAATGCTGGGGGATCTAGGGGTAGGAGTGTACTTCTCAGCATATTAAAGAAAATTATCAACAATACCTCATAGAGCATCGTGCTAAATGGTAAAAAAAAAAAAAAAAAAAAAAAAAAAACCTCTGAAGCATTTTTATCTCAGAGAATGGAATGGAGAATTGACAATGGGAACCAAGGTTTTGGACTGCATGAATAAATTTTCTCACTGGGTATCCCACAGAGTGAGGAGAAGTCACCTAAGAAGCAAAGAACAAGGCAGTTTTTATGTGTCCACAGTCCTTGTGGGACAAATAGATCCAGTGAGGAAGCATGTCTCAGTATATATTCTATACATCAAAATTATACAGCCCAATGAAAAGCCATCTTCTTGTTCACCCACAAGTGCCCATAAGACTGAGATGTAATCACGAGATTACATATACATATCACATGAGATTACACGCTACAGTGCAGGAATTGGGGAGAAACCAAGCTGCTTTAGCAGAAGTGAGCAACAGTTGTCAGAGTTGATGGTCCTGCAGACCTTGTCTGGATAGGATTAGCCTCCATCAGATAACCATTCCTCTCGCGGGTTGACACCTGAACACCAGTTGTCACCTGTTGCAGTTCTCATGGCCCCTGACCAAACTATTTAAGATGTTGATAATATCTTAATAGCAAGAAAACCACAAATCAAATTTAAAAATGGCGAATGTGAACAAACACTGTAGGGGAAAAGCCATGCAATACATTCACAAATCTTATCACATTTAGGTTTCCAAAATCAGTGGGTCCAGTTCCCATTGTAAGCGCGGTTGTATAAAAACGACTCCCAACGCTATTTTAATGAGCTGGGAATCTGCTCCCCGTTTCTCACAATCATACAAAGTGGGCATCCTCAAGACTTTTGAGTCACTGTCACAAAAAGAAAACAATGTTCAACATAGTTAATGCACAGAGAAATTCAAGTTAAAGCCATACCAGGAACTCACTTCAATGTCCTTCAAGTTGTTCTTCTCAGCTGAAAATGATAAGACGTGCCTCCGCAGATGTGAGGACACAGGAACCTCTGTGCACTGGTGTCAGAAATGTCAGTAAACAAAAACTGTGCAACTATTTAGTACATGCAAGTTCTTCCAAAAGGTGTTGGACAATACCATCATACTAATAGAACCATGAGTATCCTTAGAAGGGTTTTCATGGGAGGGGAGGAAAAAAGCAGTTAATTGAGGGATATAATGGAGCAGAAAGTGTTAAATGGGGTGGGGATGGGAAGCCAGGATACACGGGGGTGATGGAAAACCACTACCACAGTGGCTTCCTAATACGTGCAAACACATACATAAAGTGAGATTCGATGTAGTTACCCTATTATGTGGGAACAATGCCTCTCTTAGGAATTGTAGGCTATCAAGTGAAAACACGGTGCCTAGCATGAATTGCCTCTTTTCAAGTTGTTGGTTGTTGGGGTCTCATAGACCTCCCCCCAGACATTACAATTACTCTTGGTTACTCTCTGGAACTTGATGGTAAGGCCATATTGTTGAAAGAAATATGATATTATATACTAGAGTCATAGAGCAGGGAGAAGCCAAGCTGGTACCCTAGAAATTACAGACCTACAGGTTAGCTGTCACACTGTGGGAAGGAGCTCCACACACAGAAGAAGTGGGAAGATACACCTATAGGTGCAACAGTTTTTTCCCCAGAAAGACTTTTGTGACAAAGATTTGTGTCACAATGCTTTAGAGTCTTGGTGAGCAAAAACTCTAGGGGGAGACCTGCCACATTAGAAACTGAGGCCAGAATTCCATTTTCAAAGCCAGAGCACACTCCTGAAAAATTTTTGCTTGTGGGAAAATGGGTTAGTTTTTCTTCTAATACATCTTTCTACAGATCTAAGGACTCCCAAGCACATATGGAATTAAAGAGCAAAATCCACAAATATAAACACTATATTAAAAGTATCTTAATTTACATATTAGTAATACTTTGTTCTTGATGTAAAAATTAAATAAGAAGTGTTCTGGGTAAATTAATCAGTTCTTAGAGACAGTTCAAAGGTTTTTCAGCATTCCTGTGACAAAAATTCAGGACCACTATCCTCCCTCTGCTTTCAATATCACAGA
>NW_026068628.1:0-12897 GCF_014885135.2 Alexandromys fortis
ACAGACAGAATGGTCGAGATATGAAAGGACAGAGAGGAAGAGCAAGGAAAGAGATATCTTGCTTGTAAGAGCCATTATGGGGCTAGTGTAAAAGCTGGCACCAGGAAAATTCCCAGGGATCCACAAGGATGACCCCAGCTAAGACCCTAAGCAACAGTGGAGAGGGTGCCTGAACTGGACTACCCCATTAATCAGATTGATGACTACCTTAATTGCCATTATAGAACCTTCATCCAGCAACTGGTGGAAGCAGATGCAGAGATCAACAGCTAAGCACTGGGATAAGCTTTCAGAGACCAGTCCAAGAGAGGAAGAGCGATCATATGAGCAAAGGGGTCAAGACCCTGATGGTCTTGACAACTATGACAATGCTTGGGTTAAATTCACTATATTAACAAAATACACTAATTTCTAAAGCACTTTCTCAGGTCTGTCATTTAATGGGATCCTGGCAACGGCTCTCTGAATAAACCAATGTAGACAGCCACTCTGTAAATAAGCATCCCTTGTGACAGGCTCACCCAAAGCCAAGGGCCTCTAGCGGGCGGAGCTAGATCCAGCCACCCTGTCCCATATTCCTGAAGCTCAAGCCGTTTTGCTCTGGATCCCTTCGTTTCCGTGATGGTTCTGCAGCAGTGCAACGCAGATTCTTTTACTGTGATTTTCTTGGCTATTGTGTCGCAGCTATGCAAAAGCTAAGGATTGGATTGGATGAATTTGCCATGCGCCAGTCCTGGACCCAGGTGCAGTCGCTCGGTCGGTCATTCATTCATGCAGTGGCGCATACCATATCTCCCGACTCTTGCCGCGGTTGAGACCAGCTTGAGCTACATAATGAAATTCTGCTTAAACATGTTTAAAGGGTGAGTTCTAGGGGAGGGAGGGGTGGGTCAGTTTTTTTTTATGAACAAACACACATTTAATTTCTCAGGGAGACAGTGCTTCAGAGAAAACGCAGCATGAGCCAGAGAGCAAGGAACAGGATGGTTCCTCTAGTACAAGAGACGACATTGAAGCACCGCTGTGAAGGGACCCAGGAATGATGCTCCAAGGCCCCGTGATCCCCTGCCTTTCAAAAAGGAGCCGAAATGTCTCAAATGCAGCTTTGTCACCAATTCTCCCTCAGCATGGCTGACAGTTCTTGAACACAGGAAACCCAGAGCGTAAGCTGTAACAGGAAGACAGCTTAACGAGATACAGGGGATCCTTTCTGGGTAGCTCAGTTGGTCTGCGTCTCTTCCAAGTAGGTCTGATTTCTTCAGGCTGCTTGTTTTTGCTTCTTCCTGGTGGTCTGATTGACCTCTTGTTTCTTCTGGATATCTTGGTTGGTCTCTACTTCATACGGGCTGTTTGGTCCATCTGAGCCCCATCTGGGCAGCTCAGCTTCACTGAGGGTCTGTCTCGGTTTGGGTTCGTTTTTGTCACAAGACACCATTATGAATTCTTATGAGGACTGGAATGTTCATCACATCTTTTGCCTTTGTAATGGATGAGCAATCTTATGTCTTGCAAGAGCCAGGTCATCCAGAAATACATAGAAATCCAGGTCTCCTGCTCCCCACAGCAGTGAATGGTTGACTTTCTCAGAATAAACACAGCACTGAAGGCAACAGGCCCTCCTGGGGCTCAGTTTTTAAGAGCACCTGCTGCCCTCTCGGAGGACTTGGGTTCAATTCTCGGCACCCGCATGGCAGCTCACACTTGTCTGTAACTTCAGTTCCTGGCACTCCAACACCCTCTGTGATCTCTGTGAGCACCAGGCATACACATGGTACACAGAGATACACGCAGACAAAACGTGTAAAATAAAACACTCAGATAGATAAAAAGATGCCCCCCAGTCTCCATCATGAACTATGGGACTAGGAATCTACAGTGCTGTCCATCTACTTCCAGGGTTGTGTGTGCTCACCAGTGGTCTGGGAGCAAGTGAGTCGGGACTGGATGCGGGAAAGTAGGAGGCAAAGGGCAGCATTGAAGCGTTGTGAGCTCCTTCCTCATTCGGCCCTGGAGCAAAGTGCCATCCTCTAAACTTTCCACAGCATGCCCGCAGGAACAGAGTGCAGCCAAAGAGCCAGCCCCATGCAGATATCACTTTTGTGGACACTCAGTAATACCCTCTTCAAGTTCTTCACATTAAGTGCAGTAGAGCAGTATTGAACTCCCGCTGCCTGGGATGCTGAGGCAGGAGAATTGAATAGTTGAAGCCAGCTTGAGCTACACAATGAGATCCGATTTTAAATAATTTAAAGAAAACTCTCCTATTAGAATAAGAGTCTACCATATTGTCCATCTACTTCTAAGGTGGCATGAGCCAATTAGCACACAGGGGACTCCAGTTACTGGCCTTTCCCCTAGAGCATTCGTCTTGTTTCAAGAACCTGTAAACCTCTGTCAGTCAACAACTGTGTGTGGGCTGCGAAGTGCTCAGATGCTCTGTGCGTGGACTGTGGCTTGTATGGGGTTTTGGGAAGACAGAAGAACATGAAGGAGAACAGGGAAATGCCTCCTTACTGTCTACATTATTTGTGTGTGTGTGTGTGTGTGTGTGTGTGTGTCAGTGTCTGATCCATATAACTCAAAATAGCAACAGCAACAACAACTGGAGCAATGATATGTTTCTTAACCGCAACTCTGAGTAAAAATACCTTTCTTGAAAGTGGTGCAAGGCCTTAATCCCAGCCCTTGGGAGGCAGAGACAGATGCATCTGTGAGTTCAAGAGTGAGTTCCAGCACACCCAGCGCTACACAGAGAATCCTTGTCTCAAAAAAACTTCGTTATTGTGTTATTTTGCAGACTTAATACATCTAGGAGTTTGCAGGGATGCTAGGGAGCATGCTTTGTTAATCAGTATGATTTTCTGGCAAGCAAGTTGGAGAAATGCACAAAGAATCAAAGAAATATTAAAGCCATTTGACCTGTAATTGTAGCTTTGGGAATTTATCCCAAAGAAATAATTGAAAATATAAGGAAGACTCTGTGCTCATAGCTGCTCACTGCAGTGCACACTGAGCCGAGAGCTGGATGGAAACAATTTAAATGCTAACTAATAGAGAATGGCTATGGAAATCATAAAAGAAATATTATACAGTTATTAAAATTACCACATAGAAAATGATGGGAGAATAATGTTGGAGAGTAAAGTACATGAGCTCTATTGTTACAACTATCAAAGTGCTTAGAAGCAAATGGTTTTAAAATTCTACTTTATGAACTAGGGTAATGGATGACTTCCCCCCGCCCCGCACCTTCTTGATAGTCTGCAATTCTCAGGTTAGAAAAGAAAGAAAAGAAAAAGGCCATAACTGAGCTGGATTTCACTGTTGAACTGGAAGCTCCTTTTCTTAATAACAGACATGGAGCAAAGAAAGATTCTAGGTTCATTTTAGAAATCAATCATGATGTGACAGCAAGCATTGCCTCTCAAAACAGCCACTATTGAGCAGGGCAGGTCAACTGCCCCGTGTGTGAAGTCAAGCCACCAGCCTACACTCCAGCCCCTTGGGTTACATCATTGGAGGACAGACTCCTGAGTGTTCATGACATCACAGGACTGGACTGCCTGCTAAGGAATAGTGACGAAGAATAAATGACATAAAGACAGCATCTTCAATCATTGATACAGCGTCTCTGATGGGAGGGGATTAGTCTTTCTAGAAGCTCTCTTGGCTCCCTCTGAAACAAGAATTTTACCTCCATAAAGAAAACACCCATTTTACACCAACAGTTGGATTCTACCCTATGTCCTGCACTGTCAAAGGCTTTCTTGGACAGGACAGTTGGTTTAAAATCAAACATGGTGCTCTCTTAGGATCAAACAAATATCAGGGGAGATTTGAGGAGAACGGGGATAAGGCAGCAGTATTATGAAGGGTATTGATGCTAAACTCACCTCAAATGGAAGAAAATGTGATTTATTCAGAGTCAAATGCCAGTGACAATGGTCGGACATGAGTTCAAGTCGTCTCTAATAGCCACTGTACACGTGGATACGTAAGATTTTATTAGTTACAGAGCAAAGGAAGACATGAATGAAAGCATATGTTGAGTACGTTGTTGAGACCCCAGGTCAGACGGTCACAGCAAAGCACAGAAGCCACCGCTGTCATTTTCAAATATTGCCTGATGTCTTCCTAGGAAGCAGCTGGAAACAGTCCAAGACAATCAGACACTGCCTATGCAACAATCCACCTCACTACAATCACTATTGTTTTGTTTTTCAAAACGGGGTTTCTCTGTGTTTCCCTAACTGTCCTGGAACTAGCTCTTGTAGACAAGGCTGGCCTCAAACTTACAGAGATCCGCCCGCCTCTGCCTCTCGAGTGCTGGAATTAAAGGCGTGCGCCGCCACCCCCGCCCCCCTGCCAAACACACACACACAATCACTAAATTTTAATCAGTCCTTCAGCCTGGAACAAGTCTTAATGCAGGCACAGCTTGTTTTCCTGGGAAATAAAACAAGAGAAATCCAGAGATTTCAACCAAGAAATGAAGCAGATACAGGGGAAGAAATGGTGAGGAGGGAGAAGGAGCTGCCGGGCTGGGAGGGACACCAAACTACGAAACAGTGATCTGAAGAAGACTGGCTGCCTCTCTAACAGAAGTCCAAACCACAGCTCTGCAGAATAGAGTTGGATTTCCCTGCATAGGCCTGCTTTCTCTTTGGGGTACAGGAAACCCCATTTTCAATATGTGCACACACCTGTCTTGTGCATTCTGATTTCTTTGAGAAATTTCAATAAAGTCTCTTTGCATAGCCCAGTCCTCGGGTTGTCATTTCTTTGGAAGACTGTGTGAGTGTGGCCATCTCACGGTCTTCTGATGCTGAACTCTGCAGCTGCCCCACCCCCTACGCGACACCAACCTCTGCTCAGGCCACTGTGTGCAGCTCTATTGTGACGTAGCTGAATCTGGCTTAGGCCCCAATGGTTTACAAGATGCTAGGATGGAGACGTTGCTGAATTTCTGTGTGGGATATTGTTGGCTTTTTGGTAGAACATGTGAGAGACCATATGGGAATTTCTAAATCAACAATCAATAGTTATTCATAATCAAATGAATGTCAGCCATTTCCTAGATAACACAAATTAAAATGATGCATGATGGGATTTCTGCTGTCAACATGCGGAGAATGAGCATCTCCGGGACTGACCAGACCATTTTCATAAGAACCAGCTTTAAATAACCAGCAGATGCTATGAACTTCAGGCTGCATAATCCAAGTCATCCATGTGTAAGTGTTTGCAAGCCTTATCCAACCCTATCCTGCTCCCACGGACTGCTCTCTGGTCTCTGCTCCAGTCTTCCCTCTGTTCTGTCCAACCTGGTCACCTCCATGAAATGTAGTATATTGTCAGGCATGTGTCCATCTACAGAATTCCACAGTCTAAATTTCTCCTCTCCATCCACATGGCTTACTCTCTCACTTCCTTTAAACCTCACCCCATGTCATGTCCTGGTGTGTAGTGGTGGAGGATGGACCTCCTCTACCACCCTCCCCATCTGTATTTCTGACTTGCTTCCAAGGGCTACTCTTTGCTTAATTTTTGAATGCAATATAGACTCATTTCTAGCAGGATTTACCAACTTGTATTTCTTACCGCTGTGCCCACCTCCACTAGGATATAGACTCTCTGAGGGCGGGACATCATGTCGGTTTGCCGCTGTCACATCCCGAAAGCCTAGAGCAATGCCTATCCCATGACAGATGTCCTAGTTTGCTTTTCTCTTGTCGTGATAAAACACAGAGAAAAATCAACTTTGGGGAGGAAGGATTTACTTGACTTAGTGGCCACTGCTCACCGCGAAAGGAAGCCAAGTCAGGGACTCAAAGCAGGAACTTGGAGGCAGGAGCTGAAGAAGGAACCATGGAGGAACACTACTTTCATTCTCTTGATTTCCCTGACTGCTCAGTTCCTTTTCTTCTGCAGCCCTGGCCCACTTGCCCAGGGATTGTAGCATGCTTAGTAGAATAGACCCTCCCACATCCATTAGCAACCAAGGAAATGCCCCACAGATGTACCCTCAGGGCCAATCTGATGGAGGCAGTTCCTCAACTGAGATCCTGTCTTCCCAGGTATGTCTAGGTTTTTGTCAAGTTGACAAACACTAATTAGTGCAACAGGCCTTCTCAACAGTTGTCAAGAGATGAACAAATGGTCTCCCATATTCCCTGCACAGTCCTAGATGTTTCAAGGAAATTATGGCAATGAAGAGTGCGTGCTGCTATTTCCTCAGAATTGTAACATTCACTCTGGGACAAGGAGGAAAGCTCAAGAGACTTGGGAAGATGCTGCTGAAGAAACCCAGAAAGTTACAAGACTTACAAAGCCCCTGCCCTATCGGGGTCGATGGGTATAAAAGCAGAAAACAGGGCCGGCTGTGGAGACTCTTCATCAGAGCAGACTACAAGTTAGGCAGGGAGCTCAGGGATGCAGCTTTGGTTTCATCACCACAGTGGGGTGGGCTTCTCCGTGCTGCCGCCGCCTTTGAGTCACCCATGTTCCTGTAACTAATTGGGTAGACTCAGCTTCACCAATCTAGACTTGGGTGGAACCGTTTCTCTGGTCTGTCATTGGCGCCCTATCTGGAGTGAATAAATATTTGGTCACATCTCTCTGGGAACAGTCATACAATAAACAGTCACAGGTCCATGAGGCAGATAGGAGTGAAAAATGTTTGTTCCCAAGGCCATGACTATGTTTCCGAATGCTCACTAGGGTAAGACCAATTAGATGCACTCTAAGGCTTTTTTGGAAAATTGGCCTCCATCAAGTGTTATGGCTTTTGGTCTTGCAAGCTCAGAACTTCTTTCTGAAGTTGCCAATTTATTGATTTACGTGGCAGAGTAAAATACTCCATGAAGAAATAAGCCTAGCAGATGCTGAGTGTGTCGTGTGTGTGTGTGTGTGTGTGTGTGTGTAAGCTGACATATTTGGGAAGTCAAACCCTGGATATGAGCCTTAGACACCTATATTTGCATCAGCTCTGTCCTATTCAAAGCGTACGCAACACTTGACCAGTCGGATCTTCCTCTGCTCTAGACACGGGTTGGAGAGATGAAGCTGATTCTTTGTCTTTGCCCATCTTTCCTTTCTCAAGCCTGGTTTTATCTGCTCTTACCCCAGAGCATGGTTTATAGCCCACATGCCAGTTCCACTGCAGCTGACCGGTGTTCTAGCAGGAGATTTTCTGGACAGTGTGGTGGTTTGAATGACAGCGTGTTGTGGAATATTATTTTAAGAGGTGTTACATTCCTTCATGCTGTAGAGTATTTTTTAATGATGTAAATATATGCTGTATTCTTTTATGTCACATTTGTTTAATGCTGTAAAACTGTGTTACTTTGCCTGCCTCAAACATCAGATTGATCTACTAAAGAGCTGAATGGCCAATAGCTAGGCAGGAGAGGAAAATAGAGGGAGCTGGGGGGCAGAGAGAATAAATAAGGAGAAATTTAGGGAAGAGGGAGAAGAGGGAGAGGAGGACACCAGGGCCAGCCATAGAGTAAGAAAGTAAGATAGATATATAATAAAGGTAAAAAATTCCAGAGGCAAAATGTGGCTCAAGATAAACAGGATAATTTAAGTTAGAAAGCTACACATGGTTTCGCCCCGCCTCTTTCTGTCAGCTACTTGCTGACTCAGCCACCTGATCCCAGGTTAAGTTTCTTTAATCAAACGAATGTAGCACATTTTTGCATTGTTAACAAAGGCAGCAGGAAAAAAAATCTAACACACCTTGGCACAGTTAAAATAATATTCCACAATAAGAATGCCCCCATAGGTTCATATATTTGAATATCTGGTTCCTATTTTGTGGAACTATTTAGAAAGAATTAGGAGGTGTGGCCTTTTGGAGGAGGCATGTCACTGGGGAGGGCGGAGAGGTTTCAGAGGATTCCTGCTTTTCTCCATGCTCTCTCTCTGACCTTGTGGTTGTGGATCAAGATAGGAACTCTGTTTCTTCACTCCACCATCGTGAACTTTAAGCATCTGAGACCATAAGTCAAATCAAATGCTTTCTTTAATATGGTCATGGTGTTTCATCACAGCAATAGAAAAGTAACTAAAGCAGATAAGAAGAGAAAGTCTGGCTGTTTCTCCAAGCTTCCTCCCTCAGGGCCACCAGTTTGCCAGTGGCTAGTTTTCTCTGCAAACCACCTCTTGTGAGGTCCCATGTTGTGTGTCCTCACTCTACGGCTAGGCTTCCCACAGTGTGAGATCCCTGGAAGCTTCATCGCATCCTGCCTGTTTTCCTAGCCCTGTAGCACCTTTGGAAACAGTCTCCACTAAGCTCTTTTCAGTTATGTGTGCCATCTGATTTCTACTAGGACACGAACTAATATAAACATCACAGTCAAAGTGTGGCTTGAGGGCTCTCTCGTCTCTGTGTGTAATGACACAGCCAAGTCATCTAGCCATTAGGGTGCAATCACTGCTACCCAGTCAGCCTTTCATAGTGATGGAAAGGTCTTGGATTTCCAATCCGGTAGCCGTCAGTTCCATTGTGCTAGTAAGCTCATGAAATGTGATTAGAAAGATGGAAATTAAATTTTAGTTTATTTCAATTAACTTACGTTTCAATGGTTACATAGCCATCACATTGAATGACACACATCTAGCCACTTAAGTATTCTGGGTTTGTGATGTGGGAGTGTCATATATCAATCTGTTGATTTCATTGGTTAAGCAATAAAGAAACTCCTTGGCCCTGATAGGTTAAAACATAGGTGGGAGGAGTAAACAGAATAGAATGCTGGGAGGAAGAGGAAGTGAGGTCAGACTCTGCTCTGCTCCCAGAGAGACTTGACAGCTCTACTCTCTGGAGCAGAGACACCATGCTCAGCTCTCCTGGGTAGACGAGATAGCTCTGCTCTCAGAGGCACATGCGATGAAGCTCTGACTCAGGATGGACGTAGGCTAGAATCTTCCCGGTAAGCACACCTTGGGGTGCTTACACACATTATTAGAAATGGGCTAGTCCAGGTGCGAGAGTTAGCTGAGAAGAGGCTAGATATAATGGGCAAGCAGTGTTTAAAAGAATACAGTTTGTGTGTTGTTATTTTGGGCATGAGCTAGCAGGCGGCCGGGGTGCTGGGGACGCAGCCCCGCCACTCGTATTTCAACAGGTTTGGTAGTTATGGCTCACTTCAGAAGACATTTCTGGGTCTCATCTCTTAGGAGCAAAATATCTCTAACTTTCAAAGTGTAGCCATGAGAGAAGCGGGAAGGAAACTGTGGACTTCTGGGAGTCATGGGAAAGCTTGAGAGTGTTACACAGGAGATTTTCCCCTGGAATTCCCATTTCTGTTGGGGGAAGGGTAGACACAGAAATTCCCTCTTTGTCCCTCTCCTCAGGTTGCCTTACAGGTCTACATCTGTGACAAATATCTCACCTCTTGTCCAGCTTACCCAATGTTCTTTAATCTCCAAACTGAATTTGCTGGGCTATCTGTGCAAAATAGTCGTGCTTTCTCAAATAGGACTTCCTAGCTTTGACCTTTTTATTTTAATTACTATTTTTGCAAACAAAGTGTTTTGATCATGCTTCCCCTTCTCCCAGTGTCTCCCAGATCCTCACACTTCCCGACCCTTTTAATGTACATATTCTTCCTACCCTCTGGAACCAGTTGTGCTTTGCACTCCAAGCCCTTTAAATCTCCATTCAAAATTTCTTGCCTGTAGGAACCTTTTTTATCAAAGTCACTCAGCTTTAACTGTAGCATTTAAAATATCAATTTTACCTGCTTACATAAACATTCTTGTGAATGGTACTATTTTAAGTAAAATTTGATGTAAAATTGAAGTTTTCTGGCATGGCACCTCTGCTGTTTGCCTTCTTTGGAACCCACCATATTTTGGCTCCACTTATACTCACAGCACAGGGCAGGCACAGCAGGATTATGTTTATGAGACCCAAACTTACAAGGTCACAGGGACTATCGTAGGTGTGAGCCTTGCCCTAATCTTATAAATATCCCCATCCCACTTCTGAATTTTTGCTTTATTTTTGGAAGCTACAACCCTCCAGCTTCCTTCTAGTGCATTCCTCCTTTTTAACTGCTAGCTAATGTCAGTCTCAGTGGCTGGTTTTCAAATGAAGACATACTCCAAGCTGTGCATATGAAGCTAAGAGGTCTCCAGCTGCTGTGCTCAGAGTAGCTTTCTTTAGGCAGTTGGTGGCATATCTGTTCTTTTCCCCTCTCGTAATATCTGTGTTTCTCTCTTGCCTGTGTCCACATATCCTTGTGTTTACTTTCTGTGGAGAATGCTATCCTCATAGGGAAACCGCTCTGCATGTCCATCCACCCTTTGTCTTCAGGATCTCTCTGCAGCTCTGAATGTCCATCCCACCCTTTGTCAGGATCTCTCTTCCGTTCTGCATGTCCCATCCACCCTTTCTTTTCATTGCTTTTGCATCATTCTGTCCCAATTGCTTGACATGAAAAATTTAAGGTAAAAGAAATTATTTTGGCTTACTGTTTCAGAGGGTTCAGCCCATGATTGGTTGGCTCTGTACATTTGGGGAGACCATTATGAAGGTGGGGTGAGTGGCTGAGGCCCCCACTGTTTGGGAAGTGGGAAAAGATGAATGCTGATGCACAACCAGTTTTCTCTACAGTCCACTTTCATGTGGGCCCCAGTCCACAGGAGGGTACCACCAGCATTTAGGATGAGTCTTCCTCCCATAATTAACCTTCCCTGATCAGGACACTCATAATGTGCTTCACCATTTGCCTCGGTGAGTCTAAATCTAGCTAAGTTGACAATAGAAGATGAGCCATCTTCTTGGCCGTTCTGAAAGTTTTATAGAGTACATGTTGCCCTATGACTTTTGATCTTGTTCTCTTCTCAGCCGCCCATCTCTGGTCATTCAGTGCTAATGATGTCTGTACGAGGTTTAGCATACACGATCTGAAGGATTGAAACTTATGCACTGCTTCAATGCTGGAAAGTGATCTGTGGAGCTTCCAGGTGAAAGATTTAGATTTTATTTGTAGCTCCCTTTCTTCCTTCCTTTCTATCTCCTTCCTTCATTCTTGCCTTCCTTTCTTTTTGTTTCTTAAGTTTTGAGACATTACCTTTTTATTGAATATGTAAATGATCCAATTTTACATTATTACAGATATCTTACAAACAAAATTTTATTTTATTTAAAAAATACTGAATTTATCACCGTATAATTGAACCAAAGGCTTACAATATATAACTAAAAAGACCATTCTCAGAGTATTTAAACAAAATACTGACAGAATTGCTTCATTTTCTTTTTTTAATTCTGAAGATTAGTCCCAGGGTTTTACATATACTGGAAAGTTCTCTACCATTAAGCTATTCCTTGGTCACCAGTAACATTTTTCATAAACACTGTGTAACTTCTAAATAATAAAATAACATCGAGGAAGGTAATCTCCAAGACATGCTGCCAAAAACAAGCAGATTCTTCTTATAGTCTTTCTTTGCATCAAATTTTTATGAATATCAGCAAAAGAATTATATAAGTAAAATAAGTATACATACTTGAAAATGCAGAACACATTGTAAATAAAATTATTATCAGTTTTATGAGTAATATGAGACCACACATATTACCATTTAAAATATGATGTTATATTCTCTTTGAAAATCACACGTGGAAGGAAACGAGGCCTTATTTCCAGGATCATCTTAAATTAGGCTTAATATATGAACATTTCATCCTTACAGCTCAACTACTAGCACAATGCACAGTACCTAGCTAAACCAACATGTACACAGTGACCAAACATATTCTCAGCCGCCCTGCTTGGTGAGAGTCACCTGATGTCCCATCAACGGGCGGAATTTCTGATGTGCCCACATGGAAGACTTGGGAAGAAAACAATGCAATCCCATTACATGAGCTCACTGTGTGTTGTTCCTTGGAAACTACAGCTCCCAGACTCCTCCTGGAGTACGAACACCTTGGCGCGCTGGCCGCGCCCAGGTGAAGGTCATTCCTCCCTGATAACCTTTTGCCCCCCGTTAAAAGCGAACGTCCACGAGGTTTCGCTCTCTTGGCCCTCTCTCTTTCGCCTCCCACCCTTGTGTGTCTCGCACACCCCATCCCTTATTGTGTTCCCTCTCCCCATTAAAGCGCACCCACGTGGGAGCCGCGTGTCTCGTCTCTCCTTTACGCGCGCGTCTCGTCTATCCTGTGTTTGTCCACACACACACCGCCGTTTTTAAAGGAATAATATTGGTGCCGTCGACTCGGGGACTACTTTGTGCCGGATTCTCCACCCGAGGTCCGGGCTCCGGGCCTCTGGCGCCTCCCGGGGTCCGGGACCTCACGCCGGACACAAAGTCAGAACCGGGACCCGCTACCACCACCGCTCACCACGGCCATCTCCAACTGATTCGTGAGTTTACCCCGCGGGCTTTCCTTCCTTGAAACGCCTGGGGACGTCCGGCCGGCTTCCCCTGGCTACTCCGGGTTGGAATTGCCTTCCCATTGCCTTCCCCCCCTCTCCCTTCTCCTGGTCTTCTGCCCCTGGCGGAATTGGTTCCGACGCCACTGAGAGTTTGGTGCTCTCAGCCGTTCTCTCCAGGGTTTGGTGCCCTGGCCCTTTTTTTTTCCTTCTGTCTTCCTTCCTCTCTTTCACATTTTGGGCCTGCTAACGGACCCTTCCGGCTGTACGGTCAGCCCCAAATCGGCGTAACTGTCTCCTCCCGGCCAGGTTTGATTCCCGTCGGTTGCTGCCACTTACTGGCTCCTCCTGGCCAGGTTTCTTCCCTGTCGGCTGCCAGGTTCGGGACAGTTAGTCTGCCACCCGCGGCCTTCTGATTGCCTGGGACGCCAGTAATCAGAACTGCCGTTTTCTTGGCACCTCCGTGTGCCTCCGGCTGTTGATACCATTATCCGTCATGGGTTCA
>NW_026068628.1:19187-19851 GCF_014885135.2 Alexandromys fortis
AAGAAAACCCAGCCTACCGTGGGTGGCACCATTTCATGGACTGAGCCCTGAATGGTATAAACACAGAGAAAGTCAGCTGAGTAGCAAACAAACAAACAAAAAAGAATCTATGCATCTCTTTCTTCTTGACTGTGGATATGAGTTCCTGCCTCAACTTCCCCATAATGGTGGGCTATTATTATTCTTTTAAAGAGGGTGTGTGTGAGTAGAGACAAACACGGGACAGACAAAACACACACGGCGAAACAGGGTTAAGGAGGAGACACAGACACGCGGCTCCCACGTGGGTGCGCTTTAATGGGGGAGGGGTATCACAATAAGGGACAGGTGTGCAAGACACGAGAGGATGGGGGGAGAGAAGGGAGAGAGAGAGAGAGAGAGCGGCTTGAGGCAACTCTCGGTTTTAATGGTGAATGCAGGGGCGTCTGGGAGAAGTGTCCTGCTTCCATAGTCCGGGGGAATTCTGGGAACTGTAGTTCTCCAGAAGAACAACAGCTATAACCTGGAATTTGAGCCCTGGAAGCCGTTTCTCCCTAAGTTGATTTCGATGAGAGTATTTCATCACAGCCACAGGACTGAAGCTAGCACAAATAGAAACCTTGAGTTTTCATTTTAATTCCTACTGTGAGAAAAGTTAGGACGTTGGCTCATGGGGCTTTCTACT
>NW_026068629.1:0-1141 GCF_014885135.2 Alexandromys fortis
ATTTCTTTGTGTAGTCTTAGCTATGCTGGAATTCACTCTGTAGACCAATCTGGCCTCAAACTCAAGAGATCTGACCCTCCCGCCATCCCACCCCCACCCCCACCTCCGCCACCCCACCCCCACCTCTGTCTCCCATGCTGGGATTACAGGCTTGCTCCACCAGGGTTTTTCTTAGATGGCTATGCAACACTGCTCACTGCCCTGGCCTGAAGGGGCTAAAAGTATTTATCTACTTGATTCAACAAAGTATTGTTATATTAAGTGGTGGAAATCAAGGTTACATAATTTCAGGTCTTGCTTCAAGTTGACTCTCTGAATACAACATGCTCTTGAATGTTGAGACCAGGGGATATAGCTCTGTTGGTGGTAGGGTGTTGCCTCACATGCATTAAACCCTGAATTTGGTACCCAGCAATGCATAAACTGGGTATGATTTATGGCAGGGAGGGTACAGTTGTAAACACTGTGAAGATTCTCAGGCAGCCTTGAGGTCTTCTAATTTTCTGAAAAGAGATTTTGTTATCAACATTGTTTTCCAACTGTGTTAATTTTGGGCACTTATCTCTCTCAGAGTCTCCCTCCAATGGCATCTGTGGTTTCCACTGTTACTATTTTCAATAATCGCTTTGGTTCATTGTAAATCTGAATAGACAACCCCCCCACCCGCAAACCACATCCACCACCCACAACTGGTAACTAGGATCTAAGCAATCTTTCAATTGAAGGAAAACTAAAAAGTGGAAACAGGACTTTAGTTGACTATTTAACTATGTAAAGATGTGTTACATTTGTTTATGTTGCAGATATTACTTAACTATGTAAAGAAAGGTGTGTTACCTTATGCTACATTTGTTAAATTATGTTAAGACCTGTAGCTGTTTTCCCTTGCTGACCTAAGGCACATGATTGATCTAAGAAGTGTCCGGGGCCAGGCAGCCTCAAAATAGTCCAACATAGAGTGGGACATACAGAATAAAAAAAAAAAAACATAAAAAATCCTGAGGCAGGGGCTGGAGAGATGGCTCAGAGGTTAAGAGCATTGCCTGCTCTACCAAAGGTCCTGAGTTCAATTCCCAGCAACCACATAGTGGCTCACAACCATCTGTAATGGGGTCTGGTGCCCTCTTCTGGCCTGACAGAC
>NW_026068629.1:6725-8264 GCF_014885135.2 Alexandromys fortis
TATTTACTTTTTTAGTTTTACTTATTTTTATGTTCATTGATATTTTGCATGTATATATGTATGCCTGTGTAGGTGTGCCAGATCCCCTGTAACTGGAGATACAGACAGCTGTGAGCTACCATTTATGTGCTGAGAATTGATGCTGAATCCTCTGGAAGAGTAGTCAGTACGGATCCATTTCTTCAGCTCCCCCCCTCCCACTTGCCCTGCAATGTGGAATTCCCTTCTGTATGCTATGAATATGTTTCATATGTTTCATTACCATTGGTTATTAAAAAGGCTGTTTTGGCCAATGGCTTAGTAGAGAAAAAACAGGCAGAGAAATCCAAACAGAGATACAGAAAGTAGGTAGAGTCAGGGAGATGCAATGTAGCTACTGAAGGAGAAAGATGCATGGTTACCAGAACCTTTCCAGTAAGTCACAGACTCATAATGATACACTGATTAATAGAAATGTGTTAATTTTAGATATAAGAGTTAGCTAGAAATATGTCTAAGCTATTGGCCAAACAATGTTGTAATTCATATAATTTCTGTGTTATTATTTGGGTCTGGGCAACTGGGAAATGAACAAGCAATCTCTGCCTATAAAATGGCACCCAACATGAAGTAGCTACATCCACATAAAACCTGAGCGAGCTTGGGAAAAAATTCTAGACACAAACACACACACTCACACACACACACACACACAAACAGAATGCCGGGTGGTGGTGACACACTCCTTTAATCCCAGCACTCGGGAGGCATAGGCAAGCAGATCTCTGTGAGTTCGAGACCAGCCTGGTCTACAAGAGCTAGTTCCACGACAGGCTCCAAAGCTACAGAGAAACCCTGTCTCGGAAGAAAAAAAAAAAAAACCAACAAAACAAAACAAAACAAAACAAAAAACAGAGTTAAACACAGTTTTATGGTAGCAGCATTTTCTCAGATGGGCTGTTTGCTATAAGCAAGTAGAAGCTTCAATCCTTTAAGAGAAGGCTTCCATGGGGGCTGGAGAGATGGCTCAGTGGTTAAGAGCACTGGACATTCTTCCAGAGGACCTGGGTTCAATTCCCAGCACCCACATGGCAGCTCACAACTATCTGTAACTCCAGTTCCAGGGGATCTTATGTGACACCTTTGCACCAATGTACATAAAATAAAGTTAAATACATTATTTTTAAAAAAGAGAGAGAGAAGGCTTCCTGACTCAGCAGTAGCAGCAAAAACTACATGGATCCTTCCTGTCAAAAATGTATTTTAATAAAACGCTGATTGGTCAGTAACCAGGCAAGAAGTAGAGGTGGGACAACTAGGCAGGAAGTAGAGGCAGGGCCACAAGAACAGGTGAATTCTGGGAATAGAAAAGCACAATCTCGGGGCTGGAGAGATGGCTCAGCCGTTAAGAGCACTGACTGCTCTTCCAGAGGTCCTGAGTTCAATTCCCAGCAACCACATGGTGGCTCACAGCCATCTATAATGAGATCTGGCGCCCCCTTCTGGCACGCAGGCACACATGGAAGGAATGTTGTACACATAATAAATAAATAAATAAAT
>NW_026068629.1:9991-14850 GCF_014885135.2 Alexandromys fortis
AGATGCCCTTCCATGATGACCGTGTAAGCTGTGTCTGATTATTCCTCGCGACTCCGTACCAGTTCAGTTAGGGGAAATAATTATCTATGTTGGACCCACACGGCCCCCAACAGGCTGTGGTCTACTGGTAAGGTTCCATCTGGCATCTGTCTCCTTAGGCAGCTACATGGTGTCTCATTGACTCTGCCTACTCTCTCTTTCTCTCTATCTCTGTTCTAATTTCCAGCCTGGCTTTACTCTGCTAAGCCATTGGCCCAAAAACGCTTTATTCATCAACCAATAAAAGCAACACATGTCCAGAAGGACATCCCACATCGTATACTTGGTATATGTGTGGTGGTATGCATACTGTGGGCCCAAGTGTGGAGTCAGTTCTTACCTTCCACGATGTGGATTCTGGAATAAAAGTCATCACGCCTGGTAACAAACACCTCTCCCGTATAAGCCATCTCACAAGCCCCTCTATAGTTTTTTTGTTTTGTTTTTATTTATTTATTTATTTTGGTTTTTCGAGACAGGGTTTCACTGTAGCTTTGAAGCCTATCCTGGAACTAGCTCTTATAGATCAGGCTGGCCTCGAACTCACAGAAATCCACCTGCCTCTGCCTCCCGAGTGCTGGGATTAAAGGTGTGCACCACCACCGCCCAGCCTCACATATCATTTTTAATTCATTTATTTAATGTGTATAGTTCAGTACTTCTTGGTGTCTACAAGACACCAGCAAAGGCTGAAGAGATGGCTCAGCAGGTAATAATCCTCAGAGGACTTGAGTTTGATTCCCAGCACCCACATTAGGGGACTTACCACCCCTACAGCTTCAGCTCCAGGAAGGTATAATGCCCCTGGCCTCAATGGGCACTTGGTCTCTCATGCAAGTAATTTTATAATTAAGTCAGGGTTGGAAAGATAGTGCAGTGGCCAAGAACATTTGCTGCTCTTACAAAGAACCCACTTTGTACTCTCGGTTTGAGCAGGTCACAATTTTTTTTTTCTCCAAGACAAGATTTCTCCGTCCTGGAATTTGCTTTGGCCTTGAACTCACAGAGATCCACCTGCCTCCACCTCATAAATGCTGGGATTAAAGGTGTGCACCACAGTGCATCTTACAACCTTCTTTAACTCCACTTCCAGGGCATTTGACAAACTAGTCCAGCCCCCATGGGCTCTACACGCACATGGTCCATGCACACATTCTCCTCTCTCTCTCTCTCTCTCTCTCTCTCTCTCTCTCTCTCTCTCTCTCTCTCTCTCTCTCTCTCTCTCTCTCTCTCTCTCTCTCTCTCACACACACACACACACACACATACACAGACATTAAAATGAAAAAAATCTTTTTTGAATAATCCTTTCATTGATTTTAATAAAGATACTTAAATTTTACCACAAGGCAATCATTGCATGTTTCTTTTACATCTTATCACCTCCAAAAGAAACTTCGAAGTTGTGGGTAGAGGTGGAAGAACCAGGAGTTAAAAGTCACCCTCAGCAACATAAAAAGTTGAAGGACGCCAACACACACCTTTAATCCCAACACTCAGGAGGCAGAGGCAGCAGATCTCTGTGAGGTCGAGGCCAGCCTGGTCTACAAAGTGAACTCCAGGACAAGAAGGGCTGTTCCGTAGAGAAAAAAAAACAAACAAGCAAAAAAAAAAAAAAAAAGTTGAAGGACAGTCAGGGCTGGGAAAGACCCTATCTCAAATACAATGGAAAGGAAAAGAAAAGGCCCTATTCCAGTTAGCCATTGCTCCTGACCCTCTGTTTCCCTACCCCAAGCTAAACAACTACTAATCAATTTTCTTTCTTGGATTTTTACACTTATTTGTGTGTGTGTGTGTGTATGTGTGTGTGCATGTGTATTTTGGGGTAGCCCTCATGGACCGCAGTGCTCATGTGGAGGTGAAAAGACAATTTCTAGGAGTTGCTTCTCTCCCTCCATCGTATCAGTTCTTGGAATCAGACTCAGACCATCAGGTTCAGCAACAACTGTTTTTATCCCTGAGTCATCACACAGGCCCGTGCCTTTCTTTTCAGTGTGGGTGTGGGTGGATGCGTGTGTGCACATGTGCACAGTGTGTGTCACCCTCAGGCACCACCCACCTTTGTTTTTGTAACCTGAAGATTTATATTATGGTCTGTGTGTGGTGTTCCGAAATGCGCTGGGAGGCTAGAGGACGGTATCAGATCCCCTGGAACTGGGAGGTGTTTGTGAGCTGCCACAGGGGTGCTGGGATTTAAACACATGTCCTCTGGAAGAGGAGTAAATGCTCCTAACTGCTGAGTCATCTCTCCAACCCCAGCCTCACCTTATTGTTTTAAGACACACAGTCTCCTCAGAGGCTTGGAGCATGCCAAGTAGGCTAGCAAGTGGCCAGAGAGTCTTAGGGAGCCACCTGTCTCTATCTCCCCAGTTCAGGAAATTCACCTGCCAAAATACCTAGATTTTCCCCACAGATTCCGAGAATCAAAGTTAGGTTTTCACAATTGCCTGCCAAGAACTTTACCCACTGAACCATCTCCCTAACTCCACTAAGGTATTTTCTGTCTCTGTAGATCTCTCTGTTCTGAGCCAGGCATCACAGTTGCACACTTATTATGATCCCAGCTACTTCAGAGGCTGAGGCAGTAGGATCATGATTTTGAGGCCTACACAGATTTCCCTATTCAGGACTTTTTATTTTATTTGCCGTGTGTGTGTGTGTGTGTGTGTGTGTGTGTGTGTGTGTGTGTGTTTGGGGGTGCCAGGCTGCACATGCCATGCTATAAATTTAAAGATCAGGGTATAGATGTGGAGTTGATATTCTCCTTTCACTTTTACATGGGTTCACAGGATCAAACCCTGGTCATCTAGCTTACGTTATAGAAGGGCAAGTATCTTTACCCATTGAGCCATGTCATTGACCCTATCCCAGATGTTTATATGACTAGGACCATAAACTCTGTAGTTTTTGGTGTCTACTGGCTTCTTTTACCTAACATGAGATTTTCAAGGTCCATTCAAATTGTATTATTTATATGTACATTTTTCTTTTCTTTTTTTTTCTTTAGTATTTTTAGACAAGGTCTTACTACATATACGTGGCTATCCTAGAACTCAGTATGTAAACCAGGCAACCAGGCTGGCCTAATATCACAGAGATCCGCCTGCCTCTGCCTCCCAAGCGCTGAGATGAGATGCATGCGCCACCACCACTGGGCTCATTCCTCTACAGTAACTCACAATCCCTTGACTATGCCACAATACGCTCTTTTTTTTCTTTTTCAAGACAGGGTTTCTCTGTGGTTTTTGGAGTCTGTCCTGGAACTAGCTCTTGTAGACCAGGCCGGTCTCAAACTCACAAAGATCCACCTGCCTCTGCCTCCCGAGTGCTGGGATTAAAGGCCTGTGCCACCACCACCCGGCTCACAATACGCTCTTTAATGCATCCACTGAACACTCACTCAGCCGTGTCTCTGCTGGGGTGCTATGAACACCAATGCTGTAGCATCCATGTGCAAGTTCCTGTGGCATGTGTTTTCACTTCCTCTGGATACATACTAGTGGACCTCCCACCTGGGTTACATGGTAACTCCGATTAATCAATTGAGAAATGTCAGACTGTTTTCCAAAGTGACTGGATCATTGTACATTACCATCAACGGGGCCAAAGCTTCAGGTGTCCGTACAAACTTTCCTGTGTTTATTGGAATTTTTTTTTTTAATTTGGGCAACAGAGTGCATTTGCATCCCACAGTGAACATATAAAAGTCAGAAGACAGCTGGGCAGTGGTGGTGCACGCCTTATAATGCCAGTGCTCAGGAGGCAGAGGCAGACAGGTCTCTGTGAGTTCGAGGCCAGCCTGGTCTACAATGCAAGTTCTGGACAGCCAGAAATCCTGCCTCAGGAGAAAAAAAAAAAAAAAGGAAGTCAGAAGACAGCTTGCTTACAGGAGTCTGTTTTCTCCTCCCACCTTGTGGGTTCTGGGAACTGAACTCACGTCACCAGGCTTGGTGACAATCACCTTTACCCACTGATCAGTCTTTTTCACCTGCTTGTGTGACATTATTATTTAAAGCACCTTTTAAAAATGTTTGTATCTTTTAAGTGAGTTGGAACCTTCTTCATTTTCATTTACTTTGGTGGTTCTGGTGATCAACCCAGGGTCTCATGACAAGCTCTTCACCATGTGTCTGTGTGTATACACTCCCAGACAAGCGTTTTATCTCTCCACTAGCACTCCATCCTCTTGATCCCCGGTGATTCTTACCTACTGTTCTGGATGGTTCTATTTTGTTCTGGGTTTGAGGGTTTTGTTGTTATTGTTTAGGCAAGGTCTCATATTGTAGAGCAGGCTGGACTTAAACTCATTATGTACTCCAGGCTGGCCTTAAGCTTGCTACACTCCTCCTGCCTCCTAAAATGTGGCTGCCCAGGTTCACACTCAGGCATGGTGACAAGTTCCTCAGGTTCACACTCAGGCTTGGCGGCAAGCTCTTTTATTTGCTGAGCCATCTCACTGGCCCTCTTCTAGAAATATATATATTTTGTTTATTTGATTTTCTGAGACAGGGTTTCTCTGTCCTGGAACTAGTTCTGTCGACCAAGCTGTCCTCAAACTCTCAAAGATTTGCCTGCCTCTGCCTTTTGAGTGCTGAGATTAAAGGTGTGAGCCACCATCTCCGGCTCTTCTTCTCTATTTTTTTTATTTATTTTATTTTATTTATTTATTATGTATACAATATTCTGTCTGTGTGTATGCCTGCAGGCCGGTAGAGGGCACCAGACCTCTTTACAGATGGTTGTGAGCCACCATGTGGTTGCTGGGAATTGAACTCAGGACCTTTGGAAGAGCAGGCAATGCTCTTAACCACTGAGCCATC
>NW_026068629.1:17130-21211 GCF_014885135.2 Alexandromys fortis
AAAAAAAAAAAAAAAAAAAAAAGACTTTTCTTGTTTATCTTTTCTAGTGCTAATACTTTTCCCTCATTGTTTTAGTGTGTTTTTGATCTGAGTGCCTTGTACCCGCAGTGCTGGTAACTGTGTCCAGACCTCACACTCTTTAGGCCAGTATTCTGCTGCTGGACTATATCCACCTGCAGCCTGGGCACTTGGCTCTTTAAAAGATCTTGTTTGCTGATAACAAGGGTAAATCAGATCTTTTTTTTAAATTTTCTTTTGAAATGTTATAGTCACCTGATATACTCTTAACTTGACGGCTCTTATTCCCCTGGGAGTTCTGACCGCTCTGCCTAGAAGGTTCTTCTCAGAGGAGGTGGAGGCCCAAAGGCTAGCCCAATCTCATTCAAAGCTCACTTCACTACACCCATATCTGGAGCCTGCAGTGGGTGAGGTGATAATCTAAATGTTGATCAGGCATTTGCTTCCACTGTGGTCATGTGACCCCTGTGACCCCTGTGACCCCTGCCCCAGAGGCCTGGGCAATGACACCCAGATCTCTGTAGCAGGCAGCCAGGTTATGACTGGTCACTGATGAGTAGCATGCTAAGAGAGAAGAATTTAACACCTTTTGTGCCAGGAGTGATGTCACACACCTGTGATCTCAGCACTCCGGGAAGCAGAGGCAAGAGGACTCCCACAAGTTCAAGGCCAGCCTGGTTTGGATAGTGAGTTTTAGGCCAACCAGGACCCTGTGGGGAGACCCTGTCTCACAAAATTAAAAGAATAAAAAAAAATAAAAATTAAAGCTACTTTTTGTTAATTTCTACATCCCTAGTCCTGCAGGCTACCTAGGATGCGTGGGTACCCAGGGATGCACATGCGTCTGCTTCTGCCACAGCCTGTCCTGTAGTTTGGGTCCTCAGTTTCTGAACCAGCTTTGGTTAGAATTTCTCTGGGCAGTGACTCTGGGGACAAGTCAGTAGCCCACAGCAGTAGCTACTCTAGTAGAAGGGCAGCTGTGCATTTAATCCCAATTCCAGACTCAGGGAAAGGCAAGTTCCTTTGAAACAGTGGTTCTCAACTTTCCTGATTCTGTGGCCCTTTAATATAGTTCCTCACGTTGTGGGGACCCCAAAACTGTAATATTACTATGTTGCTACTTCAGAACTGTAATTTTGCTACTGTTATGAATCATGATGTAAATATCTGCTATGCAGGATATCTGATATATGACACCCCTAAAGGGGTCATAGCCCACAGGTTGAGAACCACTGCTCTAAAACATTAAACAGGGTTGGAGAGATGGCTCAGCAGTTAAGAGCACTGGCTACTCTCCCGGAGAACACCAGCTCAATTCTGAGCGCCCACATGGAGGCTCACAAACATCTGTAACTCCAGTTCCTTGGCATCCAGTGATTTCTCTAGGCTTCTGAGAATAACACACACACACACACACACACACACACACACACACACACACACACACGTGATATACAGACATACCTGGAGGGAAAATACCCAGACACATACAAAAAAATTCTTTGCCTTTTCTTGGGATAGGGTCTTTCTTACTGTGCAGTCCTGCTGGCTGTAAATCAGGCTGGCTTCAAACTCACACAGCACTACCTGCCTCTGCCTCCTGAGTGATGGGACTAAAACATTGACAAGGATCAGTTTCTTAATACTATTGCTTTAGCAATTCAGTTTCAACATAAGTTTCAGGAGACACAGTCAGACCAAAGCGAAGGGGCTTCTGTTGGAGTTTTTTTTTTTTCCTGGCATTAGATAGAAGTCTCAAAAATAAAAGACAAATAAAAATGACTAAATTAAGCCCAGCATGGTGGCACACACCTTTAGTCCCAACACTAAAGAGGCAGAGGCAGGCATCTTTATGAGTTTGAGGCCTACCTGGTCTACATAGTGAGTTCCAAGCTAGCTAGGGCTACATAATGAGACCCTGTCTCAAAACAAATGAATTAATATTATCTGTTTCAAATAAGAATTTTTCAGATTCTTTCTTATTTCTTGTTTTTTTTTTTTGTTTGTTTGTTTTTTGGCTTTTGAGACAGGGTTTCTCTGTGTAACAGTCCTAGCTGTCCTGGTACTAGCACTTGTAGAACAGGCTGGCCTCGAACTCACAGAGATCCGCCAGCCTCTGCCTCCCAAGTGCTGGGATTAAAGGTGTGTGATACAGAGCGAAACAATTGTAGGGTGTTAATTACTTTGCTGTTGCTGTGATGAATTCCACAACCAAGGCAATTCATCGAAGGACGAGTTTCTTTAAACTTCCGGTTCCAGAAGAATGCATTCATCAGAGCAAAGAATTGTGGCAGCAGGTGACAGCTCTGGCAGCAGGAACAAGTGAGAGACCATATCTCAAACTTCTCACAGGAAGCAGTAATCAAACTCAAAATGGCAGTCTTTAAATTCTCAAAGCCCAGACTGGAAAGATAGTTCAGTTGTTGAGAGTCAGAGACCTGAGTTCGAGTCCCAGCACCCACATCAAGCAACTCACAGCTACCTGTAACTCCAGCCTCAAGGGATCTGACGCCTTCTTCTGGCCTGCATGAGCACCTACACTCACATTTAATTACTCGCACACAGAGACACATACATGCACACATAAGTCTAAATAAATCAATCTTAACAAAAACAAACTCTTAAAGCCCACCTTAGGTGACATATTTCCTCTGGCAAGGCCATAACTTGTAAGTCTCCCCAAATGATGCTACTTGAAAGTGTTCAGATGCTTGAGGTTATGGGAGGAAATTGTGTTCTAGTCACCATGGGGAAAAGGGATGGGGGAGGGGAGACACCTTATCATGGCTACATCACACCTCAAAAGAGTCTATTGTTTGCGCACTAGAAGGTTGGGGGGGGAGGCTGGAAAATATTTCACCAACACCAGAATGAGAATAAACATAAAGATCGGCAGCGTCTGTTTCATGTTCCCAATAAACATGAGGAAAATGAATCATACACCAACCAAACTGAACTGAAACCTGATTCCAAGACATACATGTACACATCCACGCGAAAATGAAGAAAACTTGGGCACTGTTGTTGAAATACGATGCTTGTGATTCAGATTTTGAGCGATGGAATGTCTAGGCTCATCCAAAGATGATGAGGGTGATAATGGGAAATTCTCCCCCTTGGCAAGAATCAGAGCACAGTTTGATACAGTTATGGCAGAATGTTTATGCAGAATATAAATATTGGCACAGCATATTATCACACATTGTTTAGGGGATGAATAAGACTAAGTTCAAACTGTAGCTACAGAGAGATGCTGGGGAGATGGCTCAGTGGGCAAGAGAGCTTGCTGAGTAACCATGAGGACCTGAGTTCAAAACCCAGCACCTGTGTAAAAACGAGGGAGCTCTGCTCAGTGTTGCCAGGTAAAGTTGGGCCAATCCTGGGAGCTTGCTGATCAGCTGGTCTTTCTGAAATGGCAAGCTTCATGTCTAGAGGGAGACCCTGTCTTTTTTTTTTTTTTTTAATGTATGAGTGCTCTGTCTGCATGTACAACTTTATGCTAGAAGAGGGCATCAGATCCCACTATGGATAGTTGTGAGTCACCATGTGGATGCTGGGAATTGAACTCAGGACCTCTGGAAGAACAGCCAGTGTGCTTAACCTCTGAGCCATCTCGCCAGCCCTCCCCCCTTTTTCTTTAAAAAAAAAAGGCAAAACAACTTAGTGCGCTGCTCTTGTGGGGGACTCTGAATGAAATTGAGGATATAACCATTCCTAGGTATGGCTGAGGAGAAGGTTTTTATTGTAGACATGAGAAAGAGAACAGTCAGCGGCATCTGAAAGGGTCTAGACCAAACATGGCCAGCAAAATAGAAGGCCCTAAGAGGAAGGGATGAGGGGTGAGAGAGGAAGAGAAGAGAGGGGGCAAGAGAGGGGACCAGGAGAGGTTGAAGAGTCAAGAGGGCAAAAGAGGAGGAGAGAAGCGAAGAGCGGGAATGAGCGAGGTAGCTGAGTTTCAGAGGGATCAGCGCTGGGGGAAGCGAAGCTCAGGGGCTGGAGAGGTTTAGAGTAGGGGATGGGAGTAAAAAGTACAGAGAGGGGGCTGGACTCTGTCACGGGGACT
>NW_026068629.1:22657-23786 GCF_014885135.2 Alexandromys fortis
TCCTGAGTTCAATTCCCAGCAACCACATGGTGGCTCACAACCATCTGTAATGAGGTCTGGTGCCCTCTTCTGGCCTGCAGGTATACACACAGATAGAATATTGTATACATAATAAATAAATAAATATTAAAAAAAAGAATTCTAGTTGGTCTTAATAATAAAAACTCGGAGTCAGCAAGTTCAGTTGGTAATCAGCATGGTCTAAAAAGAAAGGGAAGAAGGGAGGGAGAGAGGGAGGAAGGGAGGGAGGAAGGAAGAAGGTTAAAGCCTGTAGTAGCTCAGTAGAGTTGGTGGTAAGACATGTCAAGCCCTGGTTGTTTAATCCTTAACACTGCAGAAAAAGAGAAGGGGGAAAAAAGTGTTTGGGGCTGATTAGTAGTGGCCCATGCCTTTAATCCCAGCATTTGTGAGGCAGAGGCTGGCAGATCTCTGAGTTCAAAAACAGCCTGCATTACATAAGGGGTCCAGGCCAGGCAGGGCTACATTACCCTTTTCTTGCCCTTCTCCCCCACCTCCCTGCCTAAGTTCTTAAAGTTAACACACAGGTGGTGGGTGAGTGAATACTTTTGCTGGAAATGAAACAAGAAGGACCTCATACCTGCTAGGTGAGTGCTATCCTCCCAAACTCCCATGCATATTTCATGGCAAAGATGAAGGCAAGAGTCTTGGCTAGGCCTTTGGGACTCTTTCTGCTAAGTCTAGGAGGCCTCTTACGGGGCCAGGTGGACTTTCCGCTCAAGGCCTGGCTCACAAAGTCCTTTCCCATAACAGCAGATGGACAAACTGATGGCTCATGTCCAGTCCCCTGTTCCAGGCACCCTTGCAGACTAACCAGCCCCTAAGCCTGGCCTTGTACCATGTCCTCTCTGCACTAAAAGGCTCAGGGAATGAGGTCCCTTGAGAGGTGCACAGAGACATGTGGGTCTTTTCCAAAAGCAGAACCTTGCAGGTGTCTGGAGACCAGAGATAGGACAGACTGTCAGCAGAAGCTGCAGGCCACCTATGATGATGAGATTCTTCAGTTCATGGGAGGTAGAGGCAGGTGGATCTCTGAGTTCGAGGCCAGCCGGGTCTACAGAGAGAGTTCCAGGACAGCCAAGGCTACAGAGAGAAACCTGTTTGGCAGTTT
>NW_026068630.1:0-816 GCF_014885135.2 Alexandromys fortis
TAAGTCCATCTAGATTGTTAGTTTCACAAGACAAAACGAAAACCCGTCGTCTTCCTGACTCACTAGTGTGAGCCATCTGTAAACCTCTGGAGTGTTCGTTGCTTTTTGAATGCAGGAAATAGTAACGGGAGTTGTGACAGAGCAACAAATGGAGGAATCCATGAGATCTGTATATATAAAACTTTGTTACAGTGATTGATTACGGACCATGCTTAATTGCAAGTTATTGGCACTAACTAGCAGCTATCAAACCTGGAAACAGTTTGAAAACGTTCAAACACCAGTATGTAAAGTTGTTACCCACCAAATAAAATTGCTCAAATGTGCATATATTTATTCCACGGAAATCTAATAGTTTCTATATCAGGATTTGCTAATGCAATGAATGAATCCTGAACTGTGAGAACAGATCTAATCTACTACAAGGCATTCAGCAGACTCCAAGCTTTTCTACTTCAAAAGGGGCCTTAAGCACAGGGCCTAGGGGCTTAACAGTCTCCCCTTCAGGCATCCCCGGTTGCCTAGAAACCCTGCTCCTCTGTGCACAAGGGGGCAGGGGTGGGGAGAGGGGAGAAAGCCTCGGGAGGGCAGGGGCTGGGGATGGGGGGGGCTGGCATTGCTGGACCTAGTCATCCAGCTCCACGTCAAGTACGATGGACCCCGGCAGCTGGTTAACATCTACGGCTTCGGGGAGCGGCTCCCTAAAATAGCTGCAGGGATTTTCGGGGATCTTCTGACAGTCCGCTTCGCGGGCTTCAGACTGGTGGGCGAGCCAGTGGGCGATGCTTCCACCTCGGAGGTTGTTCACGGCGGATC
>NW_026068630.1:2869-5088 GCF_014885135.2 Alexandromys fortis
TCTTCTTGGAAGTTCTGGTAGAATTCTGCATTGAAACCATCTAGTCCTAGGCTTTTTTTTTTTTTGTAGGGAGGTTTTTTATAACCGCTTCTAATTCTTCGCGACTAACAGATCTATTTAGATTGTCCACCTGGTCCTGGTTTAACTTTGTTATATGGTATTTATCTAAAAAAGTGTCCATTTCTTTTAGATTTTCTAGTTTTGTGGCATACAGGCTTTTGTAGTAAGATCTAATGATTCTCTGAATTTCCTCTGTGTCTGTGGTTATGTCCCCCTTTTCATTTCTGATCTTATTAATTTGCATATTCTCTCTTCCGATTGATTAGTTTGGATAGGGGTTTTTCAATCTTTTTGAATTTCTTCAGGAACCAGCTTTTTGTTTCATTGATTCTTTGGATTGTTTTCTGTGTTTCTATTTTGTTGATTTTAGCCCTCAATTTGATTATTTCCAGTCTTCTACTCCTCCTAGGTGAGTCTGCTTCTTTTTTTTCTAGAGCTTTCAGGTGGGCTGTTAAGTCTCCAGTGTGTGCTTTCTCTGTTTTCTTTAAGTGGGCACTTAGTGCTATGAACTTTCCTCTTAGGACTGCTTTCATAGTGTCCCATAAGTTTGAATATGTTGTTTCTTTATTTTCATTGAATTCAAGGAAGACTTTAATTTCTTTCTTTATTTCTTTCTTAATCCAGGTAAGGTTTAGTAGTTGACTGTTCAGTTTCCATGAATTTGTAGGCTTTCTGGGGGTAGCCATGTTCTTGAATTCTAAATTTAATCCATGGAGATCTGATAAGACACAGGTGGTTATTAATATATTTTTTGTAACTGTGGAAGTTGACTTTGATACCGACTATGTGGTCAATTTTCGAGAAGGTTCCATGAGCTTCAGAGAAGAAGGTATATTCTTTTCTGTTTGGGTGGAATGTTCTATAGATGTCTGTTAAGTCCATTTGCTTCATTACCTCCATTAATTCTCTTATTTACATGCTGTTTAAGGGCGTCAATCCCTTTCATAAAGTAAATTTTTTCTACTTCTTCTTGATTAAGCTGTTTATGTCCTCTTGTTGTGAGGTCGCTGGTTTCTGGTGGTTTATGTTGCTTTTCAGATTGTTGGGTGAATTCTTGCATTGGCGCCTGCCCATCTCTTCCTCCGCATGCTCCCCTATGGATCTTCTTTAACAGGATCAGGTCTTCTTGCCTACTGATGCACCTTCCCAGTGATGGCTCTCCCCAGTGATAGCTCTCCTGGTGCCGAGATCAGATCTCCTTGCCCAATGATGGCTCTCTCCAATGCTGGCTCTCCTGGCACGGAGATCAGGTCTCCATGTTGGTTCAGTAGCTAGTAAACAAAGCGCCTACCTTGCTTGGTGCAGGCAGGCTATAGAAACAAAGGAACTCCCGCCCACCTTGTTGCCCTGAGGATTCTGACCCAGCACCCGGACAGGCTGAGCTGGGTGATGTTATGTGCCCAAACAGGGCAGAGGGACAGAAGGGAGGAGGGATCTGGATGCAAGCTGGGTGGGATAGGAAGAAAGAGGCAGTATGCAGGGAGTAGAGGCCCTGCAGAGAGCCCAGGAAGGATAGGGGGTTGAGGAACTTCTGGGTTCCCTGTCCTGGGCTGATGCCGCGGGGTCAGAAACCCACAAGGAAAATTCTTAGAGACACATGCATTCTTTGAAGATATGTAACAAAACTTATCAGCTAGTTTGTAGCTAACTGCAGCTGCAGCTGTGTGGAGATCTTTGCCCTCTCTTAAAGGGAACCTCTACAGGTTACAAAGAAAGAGAACTAAACCATTGAGAGATCTAAGACAGAGACAAAGTGTACATGTACTATTTTACATTTCTTTATTTTTAATCGAGCTATACATTTTTCTCTGTTTCCCTCCATTCACCCTTCCCTTCTACCCGCTCCCACTATCCCCATGTTCCCAATTTACTCACATGATCTTGTCTTTTTCTACTTTCCATTTAGATTAGATCCACATATGTCTCTCTTAGGGTCCACATTGTTGTCTAGGTCCTCTGGGATTGTGAATTGTAGGCTGTTTCTTTATTTGCTTTATGTCTAAAAGTCACTTATGTCTGAATACATATGATATTTATCTTTCTGGGTCTGGGATACATCACTCAATATGGTGTTTTCTAGATCTATCCATTGGCCCACAAATTTCAAGATGTCATTATTTTTTCCACTCTGTAGTACTCCATTGTGTAAATGTACCACA
>NW_026068630.1:10661-11743 GCF_014885135.2 Alexandromys fortis
ATTTCCAAAGTGACTATATCAGCTTCCACTCCCATCAGCATTGGAGGAGTATTCTCTTTACCCCATGACCTCTCCAGCATAAGTAGTCATCAGTATTTTTTTAAATATATTTATTTATTATGTATACAATATTCTGTCTGTGTGTATGGCCAGAAGAGGGCACCAAACCCCATTAAAGGTGGTTGTGAGCCACCATGTGGTTGCTGGGAATTAAACTCAGGTCCTTTGGAAGAGCAGGCAATGCTCTTAAACTCTGAGCCATCTCTCCAGCCCAATCATCAGTATTTTTGATCTTAGCCATTCTGACAGGTTTAAGATGGAATCTTATAGTTGTTTGATTTTCATTTCTCTGATGGCTAAGGATGTTGAACATTTCCTTAATGGCTGAAAAGCCATTTTAGATTTATCTGTTGAGAGTTCTGTGTTTAGGTCTATACCCCATTTTTATTACATTATCTGTTCTTTTCGTGACCAATTTCTTGAGTTCCTTATATATTTTGGAATTCAGCCCTTGTCTGATGTGAGTTGGGTGAAGATCTTTCCCATTCTGTAGGCTGCTGTTTTGTCTTTTGCTTTACAGAAGCTTCTCAGTCTCCCATGTTCTTGGGTAGGTAGAATAAACATAATAAAAATGACAATCTTACCAAAGGCAATCTACAGATTCAATGCAATGCCCAGCAAAATTCTTCACGGACCACAAAAGCACAATACTCAAACTCCTATAGAAAAGAAAAAAAAAAAAAACAGGATAGCCAAAACAATTCTGTACAATAAAGGAACTTCTGAAAGCATCACATTCCCTGACTTCAAACTCTACTCCAAAGCTACACTACTGAAAACACCCTGGTATTGGCATCAAAACAGACAGGAGGCCAATGGAATCGAATAAAAAAACATGGATATCAATCCACACACCTACCAACTCCTGATTTTTCACAAAGAAGCAAAACTATAAAATTGAAAAAAGAAAGCGTATTCAGAAAATGATGCTGGTATAACTGGATATTAACACATAAAGTAATGAAAATAGATCCATATCTACCACCATACACAAACTCAAGTTCAAATGGATCAAAGACCTC
>NW_026068630.1:17842-19586 GCF_014885135.2 Alexandromys fortis
GTACTTTCTTTCTTAGCCTGCATACTTGCAGGATCACTTCAGTAACTAGCTGGGCTGCCATGAGACCCAGTGTATACTGTATTCAGGCATAGAGTCCACTGAACCCAGAATGGTATGAGGGCACAGCTTAACTGCTAATTTTTCAAGGCTAAAGTGAGCCTATGTGGTGGGGTAGTGATGAGAGTAATAGCCACCTCTAATTCCAGTAGGGCATGAAAACACACCTCACCTGGTATTATCTCATGTTGTATAGTGCCTGCTGGCTTGCTCAGTCCTTTTCCAATGCTTACTCCCAATCTATCTCCGACCAAAAAGCAGGGAATGAAGGCACATGGTGGAATATTCCAGATTTGCCACAAGGGTTCACAGTTTATGGGTGAGGCGCACAAATTGAGGTTCACCGTGAACTAATGTGAATGGCTAAAGTTCTGGCACATGTTCAGTGAGCCTGACAGGTTGTACCCTCTGTCAAGAATGAGACAAGTCAGATTACAAGATGATGTGAGTGTCCATAATGAAGTATTTCTGGCAACTGGTTCACAAGTTGGCCCCAACTGGTTAGCATCTACTTTGAGACAATATATGTGGCCCTAGTACCGATGTGTGTTCAGTAACCTCACCAGAGAGTTGCCTGTTGCATTGGCTCTTGTCTGCACTTCTAAAATAGAAGAATAGATGTCTGAGTCCATTTACTTCTTTGGCAACTGTGAAGGACTAAAAGTTTGGCAAATGAAAGCTGTTTGAGAAGTTTAAATACACACATTTAAAAGGGATAAAAATTAAAGAATGAGAAATATTTTTCTAGACATCAAATTACCAAGTAATCCAATAAAAAATGGGGTACAGATCTAAACAGAGAATTCTCAGCAGAAGAATTACAAATGGCCAAAAGACACTTAAGAAATTGCTCAACATCCCCAGCCATCAGGGAAATGCAAATCAAAATGACTCTGAGATACCATCTTACACTAGTCAGAATGAATAAGATCAAAAACAGCAAAGAGAATTTATGCTGGAGAGGATGCAGAGTAAGGGGAACACTCCTCCATTGCTGGTGGGAATGCAAACCTGTACAGACACTTCGGAAATCAGTGTGGCAGTTTCTTAGAAAATTGGAAATCTATCGACTTCAAGACTCAGCAATACCACTCTTGGACATATACCCAAAGGATGCAAACTCATATCACTAGGACATTTGCTCAACTGTGTTCAGAGCAGCACCTTATTTGTAATAGCCAGAACCTAGAAACAGCCTAAGTGTCCCTTGACTGAACAATAGATAAATAAAATGTGGTACATTTACGCGATGGAGTACTATTCAGCTGGAAAATACAATGACATATTGAAATTTGGAGGCAAATGGATAAAACTTGAGAAAATCATCCTGAGTGAGCTAACCCGGACCCAGATAGACAAACATGATATGTTCTGACTCATAAGTGTATATTAGACATAAAGCAAAAGATAACCAGCCTACAGTCTCAGAGATCTAGGTAACAAGCAGAACCCTAACAGATACATTCATGGATCCCTCTGGGAAAGGGAAACAGACAAGATCTCCTGAAAAACTGGGAGTATGGAGGAAGAAAAGGGAGGGTGCAAAGGAAGGGGAGGGGATAAGAGGAGAGAGGAGGAAAACATGAGGAAACAGAATGCTCAAGAAGGGGAAGGACAGAGAGGGAGAACAAGGAAAGAGGTATCTTGATTGAGGGAACTATTAAAGCACTAGCAGAAATGTGGCACT
>NW_026068630.1:24731-33324 GCF_014885135.2 Alexandromys fortis
AATTAGAAGGAATCCTAATTTACTTAGCTACTAACTCTACGGGTATTTGACAATGATTTTCTGTTTACGGACGTTGATTTTCACATTTATAAGTCAAAATATTTGTGCTACAACTTCCTTAGGAATCTTACTAGTTGTCTTGATGTCACAGCGCTCTAGGATTCTACAGTGAAAAGGAAGTTGTTTTGATTTGGATTTCTCTGATGGCTAAGGATGTTGAACATTTCCTTAAGTGTCTTTCAACCATTTTAGATTTCTCTGTTGAGAGTTTTCTGTTCATGTCTATACTCTGTTTTTTTATGGGATTATAGGGTCTAAGTAAGTATGGCTGCTATATATTGATAGTTTATTGCCTTTTTAAGATAAGGAAATATCTTCACATCCTAGTTTATGAGATTTTTCTAGTTATTCATAATTGGTACTGGATTCAATGATATATTTTTATTTGCACACTTTGGTTAAGAGTGTTTTTAATTGTATCAATGTGTTCATTCATGTTGACATATTCAATTGGTAAACTGTCCTTTCATTCATATTATCAAGTAGCCCTCATGTTAATGGTTGTTTTCCAAACCATGTCTTCTTGAGTAAATTCTTTTTCTTATAATATTTATATGCCCTTGAAAGATAAATTGTTCTGCTTTATTGATTTTACTTCATACAAAGTATTTTCAAGACTACTAAATGGTTATTTTGACATTTAGTTAGAGTATTTGCCTAAAATTATAGTATTTAATTATTTTGAGTAGTATCTGTATCTGTTTCCCCTTTAACGATGTTCTTATTCTCTTATAATGTTCACTCTTTATGTTTTGGCAAGTCTAGATGGATATCAGTCTACCATATTAATCATTTTAGAGATAAAAGTATTTCTACCATGCACTCATCCTCTGTGCTGTGAGCAAGACTCAAATTAAATGCTTTTGAAAATAGTTTGTCTTGGTCATGGTGTCTCTTCAGAGTAATACAAAAGTAACATATACATCATCCTTAGCACCTAGGGAAATGTTAATTCAAATAACCTTTGAGATTTTGTCTCAGCTCAGTCTAAGTCTGAATGGTTAAGATGAAGAAAACAGCCGACAACAGACGCTGGTGGGTTAAGAGGGAAAGAGGAATAGTCATAACTGTTGATGAGAATGCAAATTTATGCAGCCTCTCTGTATATCAGTATGACAAATCCACAAGAAACAAAATCAAATCAATTACATGCTCTAACTATGCCCCATGTTCTCATAGGGCCAAAGGCATGTCATCCTACTCCACAGATACTTCTACTCTGCTTTTAAGTTGAAATAACAGTTAGTTTACAAATCATTCATCAATTTTTTGAGAAGTTTTTATAAAACAATAAATTTCTGTCCAAGTACTCGTTTAACTCCCAGCTTTGGCATTACTCAGTGAGTTCTGGAGCAGCGGTGTGCACTTGAGACATTTATTGGGTTTTAAAACAGAATTCAGATTAACTCACCAGGATTTGTTTAGCGTCTATCATATATAATACATTTTAATTTCATATTTTTCCTATCAATTCTTCCTTTTAGAAAATATTTTCTCTATTTTTTGTTTTGTCTCCAGATCTTTATCTCCCTCCATTAATTTCTCTTCCATCTTCTCTCCTACTGTTGCTTCTTCCTCCTACTCTTCTATTTTTCTTGTGAACTATGAAAATTAATGAGTTGAAGGCAAATGAAATGTATGTTATAGGGATCTGATCACCTGGAAAGGGTATAAAACTAAGAAAAATTTGAATGCCAAAATGGCTCGGTGGATAAGGGCACATTCCAGAAAGCATGGTAATCTATCAAGTTCAGTCTCCCAGACTTACATGGTAGACAGGAGCCACCTCCTGCAAGCATTGCCACAACTCCATATGCACACCATAGCATACATATATCCACACCTATGCACATATTCACAATTAGTAAATCAATGTGTTTAAAAATTTTAAATGAAGCAGGACAGCTAGAGCCATATAGTAAGACCTTATCCCCCCTAAAAACAACAAATATTTTAATGAGCAAATTATTATAAGCAAGCAAAAATAATGGTGCATTGAGGGATGATACATTGATGAGAGAATGGTTAAAAGGATGGGGGAAACAGGAAAAGCATTGTAATAGAAAGGAACAAGTTCAGCTTTTGCATTATAAAGAAATTTATCAAACTTGACAGTATAGGGAGACAAGGATAGTGTCTGGTAGTAATGACAAAATGTAAAGATTTATTAGAAGTTTTTCCTGTATTATCTTGTGTTATAAGAGCTTTCCCTGTATTTTTTGTTTGGTTGTCACCCAACATTTACAAAGCTATTTTCACATCAATACTTAATATTTAATTTTGGGTAAGAAGTATCAAGCAATTCTTTTCCTTGGCCATAATAAAAACATTTTTGCAAAGATAATTAAAAAGAATAAATAGAAAAGTAAAAATGGAGATAATTGAGTGTACATAGTTATTTCTGTTAATATTAAACATGGAAGGTCCTAACAAGGTTTCTAAAGCAATATACAGAATTATATACAGGAAGACAGGAGAGAACAAAGGGCCAAGAGAATAAGAGTGAACAAAATGCTGATAACTAATGCATTCATGATGGCATTGTCATCCTGAACTAATCACTTTTTATTAGGCCCTGTGTTCCAACACTATGTATCTCAGTCCATATCATGAGACCCTATAATAGAGAAAATATAAGAAGAGTTAAAGATGACTAGCATTCATACAAGCACATCCATGGAGAAGATGTTGATGAATCTGATTTGATGGTCTAGTTGGTGTAGGTCAAACAATAGTGAGATTATATGCTGACTAGGAGGAAGCATATGGTCTAATAGGGCTGACAGAAGAATTATGTTACCTAAGGATTTCATAGAACAACTAGTCTCATACTAACAATTCCTGAAGACTGCTGTTATTTATAAAGAGGACATTAACTACTGTGCATTAGAATTCCTTTATTTGATTCTATTTTAAAATTCAGTTAGCCTTCATCTTCTATTTAATATAAAGCTGGCACAGATCATGGATTTGAAGGAAATAACTCAGGAACTAGAAGAACTGTTACCATATTTAGTCATGTTGTTGACTATGATGTTTCCAAGTTTGCTCCAATATAAACTGACAGAGTACCTTGCCCACTAAAACTTATTAGTAATTTTGGTGTAATACTGCAAATTGTTATAAAAATAATGACTCATATGAGAGACTCTGATGACAGGATTATGTGTGCATAAAATGCATTGCAGTTATGTGAATTAATAATAAACTGCTACTTGGAACTTTTTGCCATACTATTAAAGGACTTTAAAGTATGTGAGTATTCTGACATTTTCCCATCATGGTTCCTGCAAAATTCTGTCCAAACTGGGGCACAGTCGATAGTGAAAGTCAATACTAACAAGTTATATGCTTACCCAACAACATTGTCATACATACACAATTATTGTTTCATTGTTTAGATGCTTACAGTTTATTTAATAAAACTCAAGGAAGTTCAAACAGTAATTGTAGTTATATGCAGCAGTTTAGGAAAGTATGAGAGCAATATTCCGCAAATATGGAGAGTGTATCTGTGACACTGTGAGGGGAATTTTATTTTACTGTCCTCCTTCAGTTCAAGTTGAAACAGAGCATGTAAAGCTATTTAAATGCTCTTTTATCTGTACTTACCTCACCTTCCTTCTCAGATCTCCTTTACCTTAAAAGGTATATCCAGGACTTTCATGCATTTATTATGTCCTTTGTGTATAAAACTGTCATGTTTGGAGTCTGGCTTATGTGAGTCATTTCACATTTCTGAACTTTGAGTAGCTCATGTGAGAATCTGATTGGTCTCTGAGCTTCCCGGGAGCTCTGCTAGTGCTAGATGTTATGTTCTTTTTGTGTGCAAGAATAGGGAAAAATATAGAATTGAGCTTGATATTTCCTTTAAGCAGAAAGCATGTTTTTCTCATTTCATTTCTTCTCTCGTGGATTTATATACACATATGCACACACGGACACACACCATTCATCAGATAGAGAAACAACATCAAGAAGATAAAAGAAGGTAGCAGAAAATGATGCAGGGTTGATGATGTTTTATAAAAGTAGAGAATGGAAGGAGGAAAGAAGGGACAGGGAGAGAGGACAGGGAGGGAAGCAAGAAGGAGGAAGTCAGAAGGTGAGGCGAATGAGGCAGTGAACAAGGCAAGCCAGTGAGCAGCCAGCACTATCATACATACTCATGATTGCTACTCATTACAAATGGACTGTGAAAGCAAAAAAAAAATGCCTTTTAAAGCCACTTCTATGTTACATTTTCAACTGGTAAGAAGTTTTATAATATGCAGTCAATCAATAATTTGCAAGATCATTAAACTCTTACAATAAAAAAAGAAGCCATTAGGTCTCACATATGTTCACAGTGGCAAGTCCCAAAAATAAATTATAATGAAAGCTGATTTCTACTCACCGAGATCCCTGAACTAGAGTCCAGAAGACAATTTTCATCAAGGTCCACCCTCCCGTTGCCTGGATTACAGATGTGTTTGGGCAAGTTAAACCACAGATTTGTTTAGTTCAAAATGATCTTATTTCTTTTTCTATCTTAATCACAAGGCACAAGAAAGAATATACAATAATATGACTTGCTCGACTAGGTAAGGGTCTTTCATTACTTGAATTCAGACTTGTTTTCCATCGTCATTTGATTGGAACTTATCAATGCACTGTATTGAGCCTTGAACTGACAACTCAAAGGCAGAGAAGCATTTCTATGTTGAAGCATATTCAATACAAAGCATGAAAGTTTGGATGGGGCAGAGTGGGAAGCAAGGAAATGTAACCTTAACTCTGGAATGCATAACTGGGAAAGAAGATTATAGGAAAATGCTTTAAACTAAGTTTCAAGATCACTAAAATTTGTACCTGATTTGTTCATTGTCTACATGCACTACTCCAAAAGAGCACTGAATATGCCAGACATAGATCTCATGCTAGGGAATAACAACTTAATTTATTTATTATTTTAAAACAATCTTTCCTTATTTTATACACCAATACTACTCCCTCTGTTTCTTCTGCTCCCTCCCCCCAATTTCTATCCACCCAAAAGTCCCATCCAATACTCAGAGACGGTAAGCCTTCTCACGGGAAGTCAGCAAAGTCTGATACATCACTTTGATGCAGGATCAAGGCCCTTCCCCTGTATCTAGTGTGAGCAAGATATCCATCCCTCCAAAGAAAATTGGTTTCAAAAAGCCAGTACATGCAGTAGGGTTAAATCCTAGTCTCACTGCCAGTGGACCCACAGTCTGCCCAAGCCATATACCTGTCAGTCCCATTCCGACTACCTAGTTTGGTCCAATGTAGGTACTCCCAGCTGTCATCCTGGAGTCAGTGAGCTCCCACTAGCTCAGGTAAGCTGTCTCTGTGGGTTTACCCACCATGGTCTTGACTCCATTGCCTGTATACTGTCTTCTGCCTTTCTTCTACTGGACTTCGGAAGATTGGCTCACTGTTTAGCTATGGATCTCATCATCTTCTTCCATCAGTGGTTGAATGAAAATTCTATCATGATAATTATGGTGGTCAACAATCTGATTACAGAGGCAGGCCAGTTCAGACAGCCTCTCCACTAGTACTAGGAGTCTTTGCTGGGGCTGTTGTTAAGGATTCCTGAGAATTTTTCTGGCACCAGATTTCTCTCTAACCCCATTTTTGTTACCTGTATCAAGATATTTCATTAGTCGTTCTCCATCTGTCCTTCCCTCATCTCGACCATCCCATTCCTTCATTTCTCCTTGCCCTCCCCTTCTTCCCTCTCCTTCCTCCTCATCCCACCTTTCTTCCCCCAATGCTCCCAATTCTCTCAGGAGCTATTTTCTATTTCCCCTTCCCAGGGGTATCCATGCACACATTTCTTAGGATTTTCCTTCTTACCTTGTTGTTGACAGATGATTCTATCCTGCCGAGTCCCACAGCCATTCAGTTCCAAAGAGCACACAGAGGCTTATATTAATTAGGAACTGCTTAGCCTATTAGCTCACACTTATTATTAGCTAGCTCTTACATCTTATATTAGCCCTTAATTCTTATGTATGTTTAGCACACATGGCTTGGTACCTTTTCTCAATAAGGCATTCTCATCTTGTTTCTTCTGCCACTAGCTTATAAATCACTATGCCTTTCCACTTTCTATAATTCTTTTAGTCTAGTAGCCTCATCTATACTTCCTACCTAGCTACAGGACTGTCTGTGTTTAAACTAATATGAGTGACAAATCTTTATAATCTATAAGAATATTATCCCACAGCATTCTCCCTTTTTTCTTTTTAAAAAAGGAGCTCTGAATTTGATCTCATTTGTTTAGGTTTAGTATATATGTTGAAGGTACAAATTGTAGTCTATAGGTGTGGGTGGCCTCAGGCCAGTGACAAGTCATATCAGGCCAATCACAAGGAAGTTGAATTTTCATCATTAATGTGTTCCTTTATCTGGAGCTTTGCAGAGATGGAGAGTTTGAAAGCTTGGTCAAAACTTTCTGGAATTAAAAGGAAGAGTCCTTTTTTTTGACTGACAGTATAGAAAGTCTCAGTTTTGAGGAGATGGGTTTTTTAAAGTTCAGTCCTATACTCTATGCATCAGCCTTGACCCCCCAGTCATGTTAACAGCCAATGGTCCTCCACACATGTGTCATCTTAAATGCTTCTGGAAGAATATATAGAGTGATTTGCTTAGCCCTAGAACTACTCTGTACCCAAAATTTTGTTTCTGTGGCTTTTACTGACTCATGTAGTGAGGGAACTCCCAAATTAGTTTTCCTGTGTGCGTTTTATGGCTTGAGAGAGGGCCCTGACCTTGTGGGAAAGTGTCTTAATACAGTGTAATTTAGTAGACTAGATCTCTAGGGTAAGGCTCCAAGACCTATATATTACAAAAGTGGCCAGGATAGAACTCAGTTATCTTGAAGTATTGTGAAATGTTGTTTGCTACTGTGGGATAATGCTCTTGTATCCTGTAAATGTTTGTCATTTGTGTTGGTTTAATAAAATGCTTATTGGCCAGAAGCTAGGCAGGTAGTATAGGCAAGGTAAATAGACTAGGAGAATTCTGGGAATAGGAAAAGCTCAGTCTGAAGTCACAACCCAAATGCTGAGAAAACAAGATGAGAATGCTGCACTGAGTAAGGTACCAAACCATGTGGCTAAACATAGATAAGAATTATGGGTTAATTTAAGTTATAAGAGATAGCTAGGAATATGTGTGAGCTGTTGGCCAAACAATGTTGTAATTAATATAGCTTTATGTGATTATTTGGGTCTGGGTGACCAAGAAATGAAATTGCAGTGTCTATCTGCAATTTTCTGTTCTCTCTATATGTGTTTCTCTATTTCTCTCTATATACCTTTCTTTATCTCTCTATCATTCTGTCATCTATCATCTCTATACTCCATCATTTCTTTCTCTATTATATCATTTCTTCCTCTATCATCTGTCATCTCTTTCTCTATCATCTCTCTGTCATCTCTTTCTCTATCATCCCTTTTTCTACCATATCTCTATCATTTATTATCTCTATTTCTATCCTCCATAATTTCTTTCTCTAGTCTATCATCTCTTTCTCTATCATCTCTCTATGATCTCCTCTATCATCTCTTTCTCTATCTTCTCTTTCTGCATCATCTCTCCATCATCTCTGTCTCTATTATTGCTTTCTCTATCCTCCATAATTTCTTTCTCTATCATCTCTTCCTCTATTATCCTTTTGTCATCTCTTTTTCTATCTCCTCCTTCTCCATCATCTCTTCCTCTCTTTGTCATTTCTTCCTTATCATCTCTTGCTCTATCATCTCTTTCTTTATCATCTCTCTGTCATCATTTTCTCTAGTATCATCTCTCTATCATCTCTTTCTCTATCATCCCTTTCTCTATCATCTCTCCATTATTTCTTTCTCTATCATCTCTATCCTGCATAATTTCTCCAGTCTATCATCTCTTTCTCTATCATTGCTTCCTCTATTATTTTTCTGTCATCTCTTTATCTATCATCTCTATCCAGGCAACGAGATTTCTCTGTCATTTCTAGAGTTTTGGAAATTGATTACAATGTACTTCCTGTTTACTTAGGTAATATCATATTCTTCTGAAGTCTTTGATGGGAATTGAAGAATTTATAGATATAGTTATAGTTTTTCTTAGTTATTATAAAAGATAAAGGAAATATAAATATTGTAAATGTACTTCTTGTTTGATACCTGTTTCCTTATATGTAATTTTACTATGTTAAAGTCTTCCTTTTTTTTAAAAACAGAAAAGGGCAAATGGTGTGGGAGGTCCTATTGACTTTGTGTTGCTTTTCTTGCTTAATGAATAAAGAAACTGACATGGCCCATTGATAGGGCAAAACTTAGGTAGGTGGGGAAAATGGAACTGAATACTGGGAGAAATAAAGCAGAGTCAGAGAGCTGTCATGGATCTGTCAGCAACAGACACTGGGAATTTTACCCAGTAAGACACTGCCATGTGGCGGTACACAGTTTAATAGAAATGGGTTAAATTAAGATGTAAGAATTAGCCAAAAAGAAACTAGAACTAATGGGCCAAGCAA
>NW_026068630.1:39201-40599 GCF_014885135.2 Alexandromys fortis
ATGAAAATAATGTCCAATAAGTAAAAATAAAATCTATTAAAGGGTAAAATAAGTTGATTGATACTCTATTGTATGAATATAATATATTTTATTTATCCATTCATCGGTTGAAGGGCATCTAGATTGCTTTGAGGTTCTGTCTATTACAAATAACACCTCTATGAACATAGTTGAGCAAATGTCCTTATAGTATGGTTGAGCATCTTTTGAGAATATGCTGTGTCTTTTGGTAGGTTGATTCCCAGTTTTCTGAGAAATTGTCACGTGACTTCCAGGCAAATGGATGGAACTAGAAAAAGAATCATCCTGACTGGGGGTAATCCAGACCTAGAAAGAGAACCATGGTATATCCTCACCCATAAGTGTATATTTTATGTGAAGTAAAGGATAACTGTGTCAGTGTTTTTCTTTTGGACCATTGAGGAACTCCCAAATAATGACACAGAAACTTCTTATTTTTTATAAATGATGGCCTTATCTTATTTATTATTTTAATCCCTTTGTCATCATCTACCCTTTTTCTGAGGACTTTTTACCTTATTTTCTGTATATCTTACTTAATTGCTGTTTCTATGTCTGTCTGTCTGGTGGCTGCCTGGTTTCTCACTCTAGAAACATCTCTCCTTCTTGTTCTCTTCTCTCTCCTCTCCTTCTTTTTGAGCCTAGATTTCTCCTATTTATTCTATCAGTCCCACCTATCCCTCTCCTGCATAGCTAATGGCATGAAGCTTTTTATTAGATCAAGACAGGCAAGGTGAAACAACAACATTTTTATATAATTAAACCAATGCAGAAAAAAACAAATGTAACATCTCTTTACATCATTAACAAATACAACAGAAATATAGCACACATATTTATATAGCTGATGTAACCTTCCACAGCATAAACAAATGTAACATATCTATACCTAGTAAAAGATACCAGATGACAATGCTACAACCCACATGTCCAAAGAGACTAAGTAACAAGGAGGGTTCATGGCAGGGGAGGTCCTGGGAAGGGCAGTAGAAGAAATTTTGGCAGGTAGGGAAGGAACATGAGCAATCAGGTTGGGGAAAGGGAAAGAGTACTGAAAGAGACCACAGGAAATGGGAAACATTTCAGGGTCATGTAAAAACCTGGCACAATGAATCTCACAGGACTCTACAAGGCTGACCACATGCAAGAGTCCTAGCAATAGGGGATATATAGCCTGAACTGGCCATCGTTTGTAACCAGATTGGTACCTAGACCAATTGTCATCAAAGACTCTTTGTCCAGCAAGTGATGTAAACAGATTCAGACCCACAAGCAAACTAAGGTTTGAACTCAGGGAATGGCAGAACTCAGGGAATCCTGCACAAGAGGGTGAGAAATGATTGGAGGAGCCCAAGGGATCAACGACACCACAAGAAA
>NW_026068631.1:0-1320 GCF_014885135.2 Alexandromys fortis
GCAAGCACTCTCATCTAAGAGAGGCTTCCTGACTCAGCTTTAACTGCAAAACCCTGCAGGTCTCTTAAGTGGTCCTGCTATGAAACACTTAAATAGTGTTGATAAAAGCCAACTGTATGCTTGTTTGTTTTCAGCTGGAGCAGGACAAAAAGTTGTGCTATTTTAAAATGCTGGCGTTCTGGTTTGTACTGCCAGGGCAAACCCTTACTCTTTCAGGCAGGCGATCTGACTACAGAGTGTTTGAGTGTGTTTTCTGAGTACAGTGCTGCAGCTTGCTTGCTGGCAGGGACCTTGAAATGCCACAGAGTTGTGGCAATAAAAATGGCTCCAGCAGTACCTCTGCCATGAGGCTGGAATGCTAAGAAATGGGCTGGATCTAGCAGGCAAAACCATGGCTTTAATCCTACCCATTTTGCTCAGTAATTTAAAGGCTCATGTGGTCAGAAAAAGAAAGAGAGAGAGAGATACAGTAAAGAGAGATTCAAAGACAAAGAAAATTTCTAAATTGTTTACAGTGTGTTAAAAATATATGCAGGATGAAGGTTCAAGTTGTTAAAAGTAAAAAAAAAAAAAGAAAGAAAAATATATTTGAGTGTGGCGGTTCACACCTTTCATCCCAACACTTGGGAGGCAGAAGAAGAATGACCTCTGTGACTTCAAGGTGTGGTAGGACATGCCTTTAATCCCAATGCCTGGGAGGCAGAGACAGATGGATCTCTGAGAGTTCAAGGACAGCCTGGTCCACAAAATTATTCCAGGACAAAGATATACAAAGAACCTGTCTCAAAATGTAAAAATATAAATGAAATAGAGGTTAAAATAAAGTCACAGAAAGATGGAAAATACACAGAGAATCTTGATACTATATGCTATTATGCTCTCTTCAAATTGTTTGAATGCTGAGGAAGGAGCAACAGCTGCTAAAAGATATTTGTTTATAAATGCTACTAAACTAATCCAAGATAGATATTTTGAAAATACCTTGACTTTAAAATTTGGATCTAAGGAGATGCTTTGAAAAGGAGTTTCTTCTTTTGTTTTCACAGAGGATGAGACCCTGTGGATTGCTTCTATCCCAATATGGTATGATAGACCACACTCTCCTTAAAGGTTGCTGTGAACACCTTCAGAAAATTACTTCACTGAACTGCCAACTGAGATGAACCTCGCACACAGGTTACACCATGAAAGACCTAAATAACAGCGTACCCTTCAGCACAAAGCAGTTTGTAGAGAAATAATTGTCCCCATATTCCCAAAAATTGTTTATAAATGTTCTTTTACAGGCTGGGAGGAGGCGGAAACTTTTTTTTTCCTATT
>NW_026068631.1:7222-9530 GCF_014885135.2 Alexandromys fortis
TTGGAAGTTGCTTATTTCTTGTTTACTTAGGTGATATTATATCCGTCTGGAGTCTTTGATGGAGATGAAGAATGGTTAGTTATAGTTTTCCTTTGTTATGGTAAAAGATAAAATAGATATAAATATTATAACTGTAATTCTTACTTGATAACTGTTTTGTTTATATATAATTTTGCTATGTTAAAGTTAAAGCCTTTTTTGTTTAAACAGAAAAGGGGAAATAATGTGGGAGTGTCATGTATCAATCTGTTGCTTTCATTGGTTAATTAGTAAAGAAACTGCATGGCCTGATAGGTTAGAACGTAGGTGGGTGGAGTAAACAGAACAGAATGCTGGGAAGAAAGTAAGTGAGGCAGACGCCATGCTTCTCCTCTCTGGGCAGATTCGATGAAGCTCCAGCCCAAGAGAGACATAGGCTAGAATCTTCCTGGTAAGTCGCCACCTCGTGGTGCTACACACATTAATAGAAATAGGCAAAGGAGTGTTTATATGAATACAGTGTGTATGTGTTGTTATTTTGGGGCATAAGCTAGCCAGGCAGCTGAGAGCTGAGTGGCAGGAACGCAGCCCACAGCTCCTACTACAAGGGAGTGTCATGCACCCTGCCCTGTGGAAAGTCCAAGGCCTTCCCTACTACATTTAGGTTGTAGTTCAAAGAGAATAGGATCCCATGAAGCTGATATCTGCAGTAGAAACATATACCAGTGTCACCTTCAGTGGTCCCTCTGTTGCCCCTGTCAACCCCCTTCAGAGGTGCTTGGTTGTTCCCATGCTCCTTTCCTCCCAGTCTAGTTGGAGTGGTGAGCTCCCATTAGCTCAAACAAACTGCCTCAGTGGATGACCCCCTTATGGTCTTGAATTCCTTGCTCATACTCTCACTCTTTGCTATTATCACCTGGATCTTGGGAACTCAGTCTGGTGCTCCAATGTGGGTCATTGCCTCTGTTCTCACCTGTTGTTGGATGAATAGATGGAAGAAAACATTAATTGGAAACTTGCCTACATGACTCTTATTATTCCTGAACAAAACCCCACATTTCACCATCAATCAACATAAATATATAACAGGGAAGAGAACTACTATTTAAAATTAACAATAGAAGGGAGGAATGGATAGAGATGGAGTAGAGAGAGAATTAAAATACTTTTAAATGAATTATAGGGGCAACTTTTATACAGAAATGAATTCCTGAAGGCAAATGACAACCTTGCATTAAAGTTGTGATCTTAAAAGTCTGTGGCTATCTAAACAACAACTGCATAAAAGAGAAGATGTGAGAATAGGAGGGTGACTTGTTGGGAAGAAGAATTAGGTAGGTCAGCGATTTTTTTTTAAAGAGTCTAAGAAGGGACTTGAAAACTGGTATACATATGTATAATTGTCAGGAGAAAGACAGAGACAGAGACCATGAGACAGATGATAGATCATAAAAGATAAGTGATATATAGATAGATAATAGATTGATGATAGATGATAGATAGATAGATAGATAGATAGATAGATAGATAGATAGACAGACAGACAGACATTGATTGAAGGTAACAGAGAGACAATCTACAAAGTTTCCTGACGTCCTTCAGGATAAGGACTGATGCCTTCTCTGCTTACTAACACTAAAGAAGCAGGACCAATAATCAATACTGTCAAACTAATATATATGAGATAAAACAACAAAGTGAAATGAGACATCATCAAGATATGAAACTACTTGAAGAAATCAAATGTTCTTGTAAGGATATGAAGTACCTTGTGTCTAATAACCCATTATCATATGAGATCAACATGAAAGCAAATGTGTCTTCTGTAGCTGTAAGAATGGATAAGGGTGTCCTGTGTCAGTCCCTACATCTTCCTCATAAGTGTTTGTTGCTGGCGAGTCCTTTTCACAGGCACTGCATGGAACTGATGCAAAGTTCTCACTTATTACTTCTTCATAGAAGGCATGAAATCCATATTGTTCTCTTGTTTTTCAAAAGATTAGTTTCATGTATAATATCTTCCTCACCCTAAGACACAGAGAACTAAGGCTCCTCCACAGAATGAAAAACATCAAAGAAACCTGAGAACACTGATATTATGCCCCACACCTGTTTTTCATAGGAAAGCAGGTAACACAACAGACAGAGAAGACCCACATACCAGTAGGTTGACAAGACCTCTGTGTTCAAGCTTAGACCATGATCACATTGCAGGTCTTGATGATGTTGAGTACAACTAAAAAATTACACAAATCACAAAAAATGCACATTGTAAACTGAGTATAGCCTACAGTAGGCAGGTTAAATCACAGGCATATTTTCATGAGAA
>NW_026068631.1:12501-13865 GCF_014885135.2 Alexandromys fortis
TTTTCCCAGTCATTCTTACATTAATGTATACACAAAAGTGTTACTTAACCATTTAATTTCAATTTTAGTAGTTTGTTTCATTTCCTGAGATACCATGGCCCAAAGTATAAATGTAAATGTACTGCTTATCCTTTGTTCACAGCTCTGCCAGTAGTTTTTTTTTACTACTCTTTTATTTTTCCACTTGGTCATTGAATTCTAGGTATGAAAATTATTTTGATACTAATGCCTTCCAGATTCCTTGACAAAATGTGTTATTAATAAATGACACAAAATTGACTTGCCTGTATAAAAGAAAATTAGTTATGTATGGAAACTGACTCAGTAACATTTTTATATTAGCAATTATTTTCATAATTATCTTATTTACAATACATGTGGACCCAAATGACAACTCAGGGAAGCCATAAATAACACCTAATTAGCACAAATGATGGAACAATGCATACTCATATAAAACCCACCACCTATAGGTATAAGTAATTCAACCCTCACATAAAACAATTGAAAATTATCACAAAGATGGGTATTATCATGAAACTAGAGGATCTTAGAGAATATTGTAGGGAAAATCTAGCTAGTATAGGGTTTTTAGGTGACTTAGGACAATGCCAAACTGATGATCCATATAAAAAGTATATGATAGACTTTAGTAACTTGCTGTAATTGATCTGTGAAAAACACTGGCAAGAGACATGAACATTTTGAATAATCACTTTCATAAAATATTACCTTCTTAAATATTTAACTAACTTTTCAGTTTAATGATGATTTCAAATAATCATTTTATTCATATTTACATAATGTATTTATTTTAAAATTGATGGAGGTGGGTCTTGTATCTTATCTGTTGATTTCACTGGTTAATAATAAAGAAACTGCCTCGGCCCTCATAGGACAGAAAATTAGGTAGGCTGAGTAGACAGAAGAGAATGCTGGGAAAAAGAAGCTGAGTCGAGGAGTCGCCATGATTCTCCCGCTCCAGACAGATGCAGGTTAAGATCCTCCCTGGTAAGCCAGCTCGTGGGCTACATAGAATATTAGACATGGGTTAGAACAATAGGTAAGAGCTAGCCAATGAGAAGCTGGAACTAGCTGGGCCAGGCAGTGTTTTAAAAAATACAGTTTCCATGTAATTATTTCAGGCATAAGCTAGCCACGCGGGTGGCCGGGTGCCGGGGACACAGCCCCGCCGCTCCTATTTCAACATAAAATTATAATAAATTTACATCATTTTAGAATATGATGCATTGTACTCATACTACAACTCATAAACTAGAATATGCAGATCATATCCTCACAATACAGCCTCATTACATCACATTCATTATTTTAGTTTGAGAATATACATGATAAATTATATG
>NW_026068631.1:23865-25795 GCF_014885135.2 Alexandromys fortis
CATAGCCCTGATATTTGAAGTCCAAGTCCTTATCATTTCCTTAAAAAATGTAGAGTGCAAGCAATAAGTAATGACGGCATGCTTAATTTTCCTCAGATCATTCAGTCCTATCAGCATTCATCTACCTTCTTTGGCTCCCTTTGAGCCTTTAGAAGTTCGAGCTTTGTCAGAATAAGTTACAAAGTATGTCGCTAAACCCCTGGGTAAACCAGTTATGGCAGCTGGTGATGGCTTGTATCCTGCCCTTGTATCTTCTTACTGGTTCATCAGCTTTAATAATTTCCTCAATAATTTCAAATCTCTTAATCATTGTCTCACGTAAGGCTTGAATCTCCTGACCTGCAAAGGCTTCTAGTGATTTCCCTCTTGTATTATTTTTCTGTTCCCCATTCTGTACCTGTGATTCCAAGGTCCTAATGTTTCCTTTCAAAGATAACATCTCCTTCTTGAAGTGCTCCCAGATATCGTGTAAGTTGCCATCCTGGGGGGTATATTCTGTCTCTTACCTTAACAAAGCTCTGTGATAGCTTCTAAAAGTAAAATTCAACAGCTTGAACACTTTCAGGTAAGTTCCTAGGAACATTAGATATAGAATCAATTTTGCCTATCATAGTATTAATCCTATCCATTAATGTCATATACTTCCATAATGACATAATATAGAGAATAAAACTGAAACCTAATAGCCAGTAAGTTGAGGTACCTCCAAGGTCATAGAGGCCTTGAGTGATTTCAGCAAAAAACGCAGCTAGTCCTATTAAAAAAACAAACCTACCATTTTACCTGTTAACCAGCAGATGGCACTGTTTCTGAGTCGTGACCAGAATCAGTGGAACAGTGTCAGGATAGATCCTTGGTACTAGAGAGGTTAGGTGTAAAAATCTAGGGAGCACCCAGCGGCAGATAAACAGCATGGTCATCATGGGCGCCCACCCTGCTCCGATCTGATGCTGGGGGTCTTGACACAGCAGCTGCGAGAACATCTGAATGCCTGCCAAGCATCCCTATGCTGTTCAGCTGGGACAAAGTGTCATGGTGCAAATGCAAATGCTGTGGCAGGGATTTCAAAGAGTGCTTTTGCCAGATGTGGCAAAGGCTTACTCTCTGAATTGCACTACCCAAGCAATGCACTTAAAACCTTCTCAGACTGTCTGGGCCATGAATCTTGGGAGGCATGGAGTTTCCACAGCTGAGGGAGGGCTTGTGCCAAGCCTAGCTGGCAGCAGGTAGACAAGCCAGGGCAGGCAGCTGAACTGGGGAGTGGGAAGGTGGTAACAAAACCAAAGGTTGGGCACCAGATAAAGCATGAAACAATCCCATACCAGTTTGGACTTATTCAAAGGGTTATTTATTTGAGGGGAAAAGACTTACAAAGCACCATCCTACATGACAGCCAGGAAAGAAGTCTAGTCGCTGGAACCGGAGTCAGGAGCAAGAGGAAGAGAGGAGGGCTGCTGCTGCTTTTTAAAGAGAAGAGACCATGCCCTAGTAGTCTGGTATCTCAAAAACCATTGGCTGAAGGAGTGGAAGGAGCTCCCGCAGCATACAATCAGTTGTATTTATCAGTGCAATGATGATGGAGTCACTTCATTGATCTATGAGGAAATATCAGCAGTTGATAGGTGAGCCCTGGCTTCTAGGGAATAAGCAGACTCTTCCTAACATATGCAACAATGTTGCTGACTATCTGTTACCAACTTGTTTAAGCCAGTTAATGAATATAATATCGATTTGCCATCGCATGTTGGAGTGGTTCCAATTATTCAGGTCAAAAGTGCTTTCATTAGTTGTATAAGCCTAACTGATAACACTGTATAATGGCTGATATACAGAGGCCTATGAAATTATGAAATCATAAGCAGAATACGTGTTTCTGTTCTACTGAAATAGAAAGGAGAGACACAGAGTTCACCTGCTGCTACTAAAACCA
>NW_026068632.1:0-631 GCF_014885135.2 Alexandromys fortis
TGAAGCCCCCAGGCAAACAATCCAGACTTTTTATACAAAGGGGTATTAGGGAGCTGAGGTGATGCTACTGACCAAACACTCACCTTGGACCACAGTTCAGAAAGTATGCATATCTTCTCTGGGTATGTCATCTTCTCAGCTGTATCCATTACCTTGTGTTTCTCCCTGTGTTCTGGAAGTATTCCAAAGCTGGTCTTGGGGTCACTAATTGTTTTTTCCCCTTTCCAGTGCTCCACTTCCCTGTCAGGCTTCCTCCATAGAAGTTCTTTACTTCAGGAAGTGGTTTTTATCTTTAATCGCTGCAGGCTCCTGGTTGTTAGCTCACACTAAGGAGGGTCTTAACCAGCTGCTGCAGTTCCTTTAGAATGGGGCTGGCAGATGCTGAAGAGTCCTGGAAAGGCCTTCCCTCAGGTTTCATCATTAAAGGCCTTTGGCTGAAATGAGCAAATGTGGTTAAGCCAAACTCAGCACCACTGAGAATTCACCAGAAAACTACCCTTAGGGGTAGAGTATGTGGCTTTAGACGTCCTCGCAACTAAAGGCCCATCACATTCAAGGTATAAGGGGTACCTGCCACAGGAGAGAGAGAGAGAGAGAGAGAGAGAGAGAGAGAGAGAGAGAGAGAGAGAGA
>NW_026068632.1:10411-11296 GCF_014885135.2 Alexandromys fortis
TTACCATTTATTTTAATAGTTTTAAATGGTCTCTCATTGAGTTCCTTAACCCAGAAGATCCCTTCAGTAGATCCAAACTGCCCTTCACCTCTTTGTTCTTTTAATATTTTATTGGGTAAATTAATATATGGTAATAGCGATAACTGTGCTATACGTTGTCCTTTATGTATTTGTATAGTTTCAGCTAAGGGCCGAAGTATCACTTTAATGTCATTTTGGGTATCTGCATCGATTATTCCTAGAAGAACCTCAAAGTTCTTCTGGTAATTAGAGCTTCACCCTATGATTAGTCCCACTGTCTGAGGGAGGAGTATCCCAGAAACCTTAGTAGGAACTAAGGCCACTTCATCCCATTTGGAGAGGAGCAAGTCCTCTGAGCTTGCTAGATCTAGTCCAGCACTTCCTGGAGTAGCTCTAGGCAAATCATGAATAATGAATTCTGATGCCTCAGGGTTTAACATGCTCTGGCATGGAGAACCTTCTTCTCCCTTGGGTGTCGGGTTAGGAGAACACCCCTGTTCTAGTTTTTTGACTCTTTAGGTTCTTCCTCTCCTTCTTTAGTGAGAGGAGAGCCATTTTTATAATATTTTGATTTACACTCACTACTCCAATGTTTTTCCCCTTTTGCACCGAGGACATATGCCCGGTAACCCTTTTTTGTCCTGAGCTTTTGGATTTCTTGCAATCCCTCTGAATGTGCCCAGGTTTTCCACAATTATAACAAGTAGGAGCGGTGATGTCTACTGCACCCCTCCATATTAAATTCTATACTATAGAAGTAGCAAATAACAGATATCTATACAACAGTAAAATAGACTCATACCCTTGAGCCCCAGCAAAAACACAGAAAGTCCTGAGCTTGTAACCCAAACAGCATGTAGTCAT
>NW_026068632.1:11815-13003 GCF_014885135.2 Alexandromys fortis
TGACCTTTTATATACCTTTTGTAATTTTTAGTTTTGACCCTCTTTCATCTTTATTTTATTGGTTAAGCCAGACATTTTTAGACAACCCCCTTTTATTATTATTATTATTATTATTATTATTATTATTATTATTATTATTGTTATAGTTTAAATTGGTATGATTTAAAACTTTTATAATCAGTGTTAGGATAGGAAAGAGTTAAGACAGGAAACAGCTGGCCAGCATAAGAGACTTTGAGTGTTATCACAGTGAAGAACTTAGCTCAGAAAAGAAAAGAGGCACAGAGAGTGTCCTTAGATTCCCCACATTTATAACAAGTGGGAACCAAGAGGTTCTATTGACCTCCTCCATAGGTTTTCTTAACATAGGCGCTGAGTTTCTGTCCCTTCATTCCTTCAGTATAGGCCATCTCTAGGACTATGTCTGGTGAGGCATCTGTACAGGCTTTAAAGTAGCCTGTATTGTTCCGGTCTTTCTGATGGGCCTTATAAGGTCCTGGCAAAGAGCATTGGCATTTTTCCCATGCTAATTGTCTCAATAGCATGTCTGTTCCTTCCAAAGGAGGCAGCATTCTGGTGACTGCCTCCTCTAGTCTGGAAATAAAGTCCTGATAGGATTCTTCATTCCCTTGTCTAATGCTATCCAATGCTCCACCCTTGTCTTCTGCGACCGGAATTCTGCTTTGGCTATCTGTCGCCGCAGCATGACTACCGTCATTTTATCAGTTGCCCCATTAATTCCCTTGTACTTTTGATTAATCACTCTTAACCGGTGATCCTTTACCGGCGGACCTGCAGCGTCCTGGTGAGAGTCGTTCCTGACTATTGAAAGAAAAGAAAAGAGAAAAGAAAAAGCTTACCTATCCTTCAAGTCCCTGTTGGGGCGCCACCTGCCACGGACCGTCCCTCTGTGAGGCTACTATCCACGGGAGGACAGGGTTGAAGGATAGGATAGCCAGGATACGATGCAAGGGAATGAAAGACAGACACACTGTGTAGTGAAAATCTGCTGCAATTTTACTTCTTCAAAGCTTCAGTTTTTGTACAAAACAGATCAAAGAACTTGGCAGGCTCACTACATCACCACACTCAGGGTTCCAGACATAAATCAAGGCTAAGCATAATCAAAATAGAGCTCCCTCTACGTGCTCAAGATGTTGGCAAGGACTTTCAGTTTTGTTTTGTCTC
>NW_026068632.1:15802-20081 GCF_014885135.2 Alexandromys fortis
CCCTAACCCTACCCCCAACCCCAACCCTAACCCTAACCCTAACACTAACCTAACCCTAACACTAACCCAAAACTAACCACTAACCCTAACCCGAACTCTAAACTTAACCTTAATACTAACCCTAACCTTAACCCTAAACCTAATCCTAACCCAAACCCTAAACCTAAGCCTAAGTCTACCCTAACCCTAACCCTAACACTAACCCAAAACTAACAACTAACCCTAACCGTAAGCCTAACCCTAACACTAACCCATAACTAACACCTAACCCTAACCCTAACCCTAAGTCTAACCCTAACCCTAAAACTAGCCATGACCCTAACACTAATTCTAACACTAACCCAACCGTAACCCGTACTAATACTCCTTATCCTAAACTTAATGCAAATGTTAACCCTTACCCTAACCCAAAACTAACCCAACCCAACACCTAATCTTAACCCTAACCCTAAGCGTAACCCTAACCCTAAAACTAGCCATGACTCTAACCCTAACACTAACCCTAACCCTAAACCTAATCCCGAACCAAACCCTAAACCTAAGCCTAAGCCTAACACTAACACTAACCCTAACACTAAACCAACACTAACACCTAAACCTAACCCTAACCCTAACCCTAAGCCTAACCCTAACAATAAACCTAACACTAGCAATGACCCTAACACTCACCATAACATTAACCCAAACTTAACCCGTACTAATACTCCTAACCCTAAACTTAATGCTAAACCTAACCCTAAAACTAAGATTAAGCCTAACCCTAACCCTAACACTAACACTAACACTAACACTAACCCAACACTAACACCTAACCCTAAATCTAAACCTAACACTAACACACCACTAACACCTAACCCTAACCCTAACCCTAAAACTAACCCAACACTAACACCTAACCCTAACTCTAAACTTAAACTTAATACTAACCCTAACCTTAACCCTAAACCTAATCCTAACCCAAACCCTAAACCTAAGCCTAAGTCTACCCTAACCCTAACCCTAACACTAATCCAAAACTAACACCTAATCCTAACCCCAACCCTAACCCGAACACTAACACTAACACTAACATTAACCCAAAACTAACACCTAACCCTAACCCTAACCCTAAGTCTAACCCTAACCGTAACCCTAAAACTAGCCATGACCCTAACACTAACCCTAACACTAACCCAACACTAACACCTAACCTTAACCCTAACCCTAACTCTAAACTTAACCTTAATACTAACCCTAACCTTAACCCTAAACCTAATCCTAACCTAAACCCTAAACCTAAGCCTAAGTCTACCCTAACCTTAACCCTAACACTAACCCAAAACTAACACCTAACCCTAACCCTAACCCTAACCCTAACACTAACCCTAAACCTAAACCTAAACCTAATCTTAACCCAAACCGTAAACCTAAGCCTAACCCTAACCCTAACACTAACCCTAACCCTACCACTAACCCAACACTAACACCTAACCAAAACCCTTTCCCTAACCCTAACCCTAACCCTAACCCTAACCCTAAACCTAACCCTAACCCTAACTCTAAACCTAACCCTAACCCTAACACTAACCCTAACCTTAAGCATAAACCTAACCCTAACCCAAACCCTAAACCTAAGCCTAATCCTAACCCCAATCCTAACACAAAAGCTAACGCTAACACTAACGCAACACTAACAACTAACCCTAACCCTAACCCTAACCATAAGCCTAACCCTAACCCTAAAACTAGCCGTGACCCCAACACTAACCCTAACATTAACCCAACCATAACCCGTACTAAAACCCCTAACCCTAAACTTAATGCTAACCCTAACCCTAAACTTAATCCTAACCCAAACCCTAAACCTAAGCCTAACACTAACCATAACCCTAACACTAACCCAACACTAACATCTAACCCTAACCGTAACCTAATCCTAACCCAAACCCTATACCTAACCCTAACCCTAACCCTAAAACTAACCCAACACTAACACCTAACCCTAACCCTAACTCTAAACTTAACCTTAATACTAACCCTAACATTAACCCTAAACCTAATCCTAACCTAAACCCTAAACCTAAGCCTAAGTCTACCCTAACCCTAACCCTAACACTAACCCAAAACTAACACTAACCCTAACCCTAACCCTAACACTAAACCAAAACTAACACCTAACCCTAACCCTAAGTCTAACCCTAAGTCTAACCCTAACCCTAAAACTAGCCATGACCCTAACACTAACCCTAATACTAACCCAACCGTAACCCGTACTAATACTCCTTATCCTAAACTTAATGCTAATGCTAACCCTAACCGTAACCCTAAAACTAACCCAACAGAACACCTAACTTTAACCCTACCCCTAAGCCTAACCCTAACCCTAAAGCTAGCCATGACCCTAACACTAACCCTAACACTAACCCTAACCCTAACCCTAAACCTAATCCCAAACCAAACCCTAAACATAAGCCTAAGCCTAACACTAACCCTAACCCTAACACTGACCCAACACTAACACCTAAACCTAACCCTAACCCTAACCCTAAGCCTAACCCTAACAATAACCCTAACACTAGCCATGACCCTAACACTCACAATAACACTAACCCAACTGTAACCCGTACTAATAGTCCTAACACTAAACTTAATGCTAAACCTAACCCTAAACCTAAGATTAAGCCTAAACCTAACCCTAACACTAACACTAACACAACACTAACACCTAACCCTAAATCTAACCCTAACACTGACACAACACTAACACCTAACCCTAACCCTAACCCTAACCCTAAAACTAACCCAACACTAACACCTAACCCTAACCCTAACTCTAAACTTAACCTTAATACAAACCCTAACCTTAACCCTAAACCTAACCCTAACCCAAAACCTAAACCTAAGCCTAAGTCTACCATAACCCTAACCCTAACACTAACCCAAAACTAACACCTAACCCTAACCCTAACACTAATACTAACCCAAAGATAACACCTAACCCTAACCCTAACCATAAGTCTAACCCTAAGCCTAACCCTAAAACTAGCCATGACCATAACAGTAACCCTAACACTAACCCAACCATAACCCATACTAAACTCCTAATCCTAAACTTAATGCTAATGCTAACCCTAACCCTAACCCTAAAACTAACCCAACACAACACCTAACCTTAACCCTAACCCTAAGCTTAACCCTAACCCTAAAACTAGCCATGACCCTAACACTAACACTAACACTAACACTAACCCTAAACCTAAACCTAATCCCAAACCAAACTCTAAACCTAAGCCTAAGACTAACACTAGCCATAACCCTAAAACTAACCCAACACTAACACCTAAACCTAACCCTAACCCTAACCCTAAGCCTAACTCTAACAATAACCCTAACACTAGCCATGACCCTAACACTAACCCTAACACTAACTCAACCGTAACCCTTACTAATACTCCTAACCCTAAACTTAATGCTAATCCTAACCCAAAACCTAATCCTAACACAAACCCTAAACCTACTCCTAACCCTAACCATAACCCTAACCCTAACACTAACCCAATACTAACACCTAACCCTAACCCTAACCCTAAACCTAAATCTAACCCTAACCCTAACTCGAACCCTAACCCTAACTCTAAACCGAATCCTAAGGTGAATCCTAAACCTAAGTCTAATCCTAACCCTAACCCTAACACTAACCCAACACTAACACCTAACCCTAACACTAACACTAACCCTAACCCTAACTCTAACCCTAACCCTAACCCTAACACTAACCCTAACCCTAAATCTAAACCTAATCCTAACCCAAACCATAAACCAAAGCCAAATCCAAACACCAATCCTAACAGAAATGCTAACACTAACACTACCGCAACACTAAAAACTAATCCTAACCCTTACCCTAACCCTAACCTTAACCCTAACCCTACCCTAAGCCTAACCCTAACCATAAACTTGCCGTGACCACAACACTAACCCTCACATTAACCCAAGCATAACCCGTACTAATACCCCTAACCCTAAACTTAATGCTAACCCTAACCCTAACCCTAAACTTAATCCTAACCCAAACCCTAAACCTAAGCCTCAGCCTAACACTAACCATAACCGTACACTAACCCAACACTAACACCTAACCCTAACCCTAACCCTAACCTAATCCTAAACCAAAGCCTAAACCTAAACCTAACCATAACCCTAACCCTAACCCTAACACTAACCCAAAACTAACATCTTAACCTAACCCTAACCCTAACTCTAAACTTAACCTTAATACTAACCCTAACCTTAACCCTAA
>NW_026068633.1:0-2695 GCF_014885135.2 Alexandromys fortis
ATCACTATATATGTAGCCTTGGCTGGTCTGCAGCTTGATGTGTAGATCAAGCTGAACTCCAACTCAGAGATCCACCTGCCTCTGCCTCCCAAATGCTGGGATTAAAGTAACAAGCCACCATGCCAAACCAACATTTCATTTTCATTTTATGGGTATGAATTTTCATGCCTACAAATATGTCTATATTAAAGCAGCGTGTGTGTGCCTGGTGATTATGGAGGCCCGAAGAGGGCATCAGAGCACTTGGAACCAGACTTATGATGGTTGTGGGTTACCACGTGGGTGCTAAGAATCAAACCCGGATCATTTGTGTTAGATTTCTGAGGCAGCCTAAAGAGACTGGAAGCAGAAAGGAGATAGAAGTCTGGCCGGGCGGTGGTGGTGCACGCCTGTAATCCCAGCAGAGGCAGGTGGGTCGCTGTGAGTTCGAGGCCAACTTGGTCAACAAGAGCTAGTTCCAAGACAGGTTCGAGACAGAGAAACTCTGTCTCGAAAAACCATACACACACACACACACACACACACATACACACACACACACACACATACACAACTGACCCTCGCCGGGCTGTGGTGGCGCACACCTTTAATCCCAGCACTTGGGAGGCAGAGGCAGGCGGATCTCTGGGAGTTCGAGGCCAACCTGGTCTACAAGAGCTAGTTCCGGGATGGGCACCAAAGCTACAGAGAAACCCAGTCTCAAAAAAACAAAAACAAAAAAAACAAAAACAACAACAACAACAAAAAAAAACCAAAAATGTTGATTGCGTTGGGTGGGTTACTCAGTCTAGGGGTTGTAACCCACCCTGCAGTCAGTTACTCCAGGGTCACGGAGGGGTGCTATCTGGAAGATAAATGGGCTAGGAAAGGAGGAGGAGGCCATGCTAAGTTTGTCACAGCCTCCATTTATTAGGGTCCTGGTTGCTGCTTATATAGCCCTTGGATGAGGGCTTGGGGGGCACGGGATCTCCAGGTCACGTAGGCCAGGAGGTTAGGTGATGATTCTTTGGCCAGGAAGTCGTGAGTTGACACACCTAGTTCCCTGGATAGCTGGAATGTGAGGCGGGTTCCACTAACAGATAACAGCTAATTGGGTGTGGGGCAGGTTCTTTCAATAGAATGACTCTCAACACAATTATAGGTGTGGGGTTCTCTGCAGACTCCCCAAGGCGATGGTTCCTGTAATGATTTTAGGAGGAAATGGCTCCTGACAGATCCCCCTTCCTTTTATAAAGGCAGGCAGCTATTAAGTGGGGGCACCAGGTCAGAGTCAACCATGGTGTCAGATCTAAAGGAGAAGGGACTGGGACAAGGAGAGGCCCTTCTCTCGAATGGCGAAGCAATTTACCTCTCCTGGGAACAGAGAGGTGCCCAATGATTAGCATTAGTTCCTTGGAGCTTCTCAAATAAAAGGTATCTAGCAAGACTTAAAGTAAGTAGATCTTTGACCCAAGGCACCCTGTCTTAGGCTATGTGGAGAGCAACCCTCATGCCTGATACCATGCCATGTTGAGCCGGCCTTTACAGCCTCTGTATGGTGTGCTATTCAGGTGAGGGTCCACACTAACTCCCATCATTGGGCCCCTGCGTCTATCATTAATGAAAAGACTGTGAGGAGCTCCTCAAACAAAAGATATAATGATATAATTTTGGGCACCAATAACTCCATCTTCCAGACAAGAAGAAAGGGGCACCTTCCAAACCCAGTATTCACCTTATAGTCTGGCCTAAGGTATGTCCTCCTTCCTAAATGCCTACTCCACAATAAGATAACGAGTGCTGTCTGCCAAAAATTTGGGCAGTGTAAAAGGGGTCTAAATCTAAAATTTTTAACATATGCATTAAACCCAAACACTTTACAGCATGTGTCACCTTTTCCAACATCTATAAGCAGTTACAAATATCATTAGATCAATTTCAGTAAGAGTACAATGACATACATTGTTGTTATCAAATACCACCAGTTCCAGTCTCTGAGCAACAGTGACAGGAACCCCAATCTTCCCCCTTCTTAAGTGAAAAGGCGTTAATATTTTAATTAAAATGAGCTTTGTGTCCCAAAAATTAAAGTAGATGTTTAGTCTGCACCTTAGCTCCAAAGCAAACAGAGTTCAAACTCCAGGAGCTCAGCATTTGTGCTTCAGGGCAGGTGGGATTCCTGGGTGAGGTGAGCTGGATTCAGCTATCTGAAGCACATCCTGGCACTTATCTCAGCCGGGTCTCCCTGGACTCTGGAGGCAGAATTACACCCTGCAGAGTGGCATAGCAGGTTCTGTTATCAGGCATTCCTCTCCTTGGGGGCAGAGAAGACCGGACCAAGGACCTCTCCCCAATCGCCTCTGGAAGTCTGCAGATGGGATGTCTGCAGCCTCGACTCAGGTCCAGCTTTTATTTTCTTTCTGTGAAAAAAAGCATAAACACATCTTCAACCCCAAATATATATAGGTTGGGTTTTTTCATAATCCATTGCAAGGGCTTTTCCACCTTGCCTTAGCAAAGGTCAGCTTGGTGTTATCACGCCAGATCTGTTTGCATCAGGATCTGTTGGCAACTTTTATGAGTTGCTTTCAAGGAGCCTTGTTATGCTCCATAATTTTTTTTTATTATTAGCCATATATGCAGTTCTTCCATTGGAAGAGCCATTTGTAAAATTTTAGCATAAAATCCTTTAAGGGATTTTTTGCTATAACATTAG
>NW_026068633.1:3419-12583 GCF_014885135.2 Alexandromys fortis
AAATTTTTTTTTTTTATTTTTAACCATTATCACTTGTTTGAGTATAACTCTGGCCCTTGATAAATTTAATTAAGAGGCCTGAGGCCTGAGTCTCAGCATTCCATCCTGAAGCCACACCTAGCAGCAGAAAAGGACCTCAAGCTGAAACAATACAATTCCCACCTAAGAGCGGGCCGTACAAATGGAAAAACTTGTAGGATAAGAACTTTAAATCTTGAAAGATCCCCTACTTTCTTGGGAAAGCAGAAGAAACACAGCAAAAATGACAATTTCACTGAAAGCAGTTTACAGATTCAGTGTAAATGTCCATTAAAAATTATAGCAACATTCCTCATAGAACTCACAGATTTAATGTAAATGTTCATTAAAATTATAGCAAAACTTTTCACAGAACTCAAAAGAACAATATAGAACTCAAAAGAACAATTCCCAACCTTATACGAAAGAAATAAAAACTCAGGATAACCTAAACAATTCTAAAAATCCTCTGAATATATCACAATCTTTGATTTTAAAACTTTTTTACAGAAACACAGCACTGAACTTAATCTACCTTAGATATAAACTTTTACACCTACAAACTAAAGATTTTTGACCAAGAAACAAGATTTTTAAAATGGAAAAGAAGCATAGCCGGGCGGTGGTGGTGCACGCCTTTAATCCGAGCACTCGGGAGGCAGAAGCAGGTGGATCTCTGTGAGTTCGAGACCAGCCTGGTCTACAAGAGCTAGTTCCAGGACAGGCTCCAAAACCACAGAGAAACCCTGTCTCGAAAAACAAAAAAACAACAACAACAACAAAAAAAGAAGCATATTTACTGTCCTAAATGAAGCTGTAGCTTTTTGAGTCTAGACTCCTTTATAGCAAACCTGCCTGTCAGCTTTTGCTCCATATGGCAGGCTCTCTAGCCCTAGCAGCCAGCCTGCTTGGCAGGCGTAGCTGTGTGGATTGTACACTAACTTCTCGCATCTTGAGGGACTCCCTTTTGAGTCCTCAGCAAACACATAAAGCAAACACATAAATCTCTGTTTTTGACTCTTACCCCTCTTTCCCTGATAAATTTTTCTTTCCTTTGAAATTGACTGTTCCCACCTCTTTTTGGATGACAGTGAACCTGTGCCTACCTCATTCTGTAGAGCTGTCCGAGTTCTACAGCCTCAGAACTCTTTTTTCTTCTTCTTGTTGTTTGTCCCGGGACCGTGTGATGTCGTCTGATAGTTAACCCTGTTCGGGCGCCACTGTCGATTGCCTTGGCGGGTTACTCAGTCTAGGGGTTGTAACCCACCCTGCAGTCAGTTACTCCAGGGTCCCGGAGGGGTGCTATCTGGAAGATAAATGGGCTAGGAAAGAAGGAGGAGGCCATGCTAAGTTTGTCACAGCCTCCATTTATTAGGGTCCTGGTTGCTGCTTATATAGCCCTTGGATGAGGGCTTGGGGGGCACGGGATCTCCAGGTCATGTAGGCCAGGAGGTTAGGTGATGATTCTTTGGCCAGGAAGCCGTGAGTTGACACGACTTCCCTCCCTCCCTCCCTCCTTCCCTCCCTCCCTCCCTCCCTCCCTCCCTCCCTCCCTCCCCTCCTCCCTTCTTCCCTTTCTCCCTCTCTCTAATTTTCTCTTCTCTTCTTTTCCAAGACAGGCTTTCTCTGTGTAGCCCTGGGTGTCCTGGAACTCACTCTGTAGATGAGGCTGGTCTTGAACTCAGAAATCCACCTTTTTTTGGGGGGGGGCAGTGTTAAGACATGGTTTCTCTGTGTAGCTTTGGAGTCTGTCCTGGAGTTCACTGGACTAGGCTGGCCTTGAACTCACAGACATCTGCCTGCCTCTGTGTTGAGAGGAGCAGCGGGCCGCCAGCTAGCTGTATACCTGAAATAATTACACGGAAACTGTATTCTTTTAAACATTGCCTGGCCCATTAGTTCCAGCCTCTTATTGGCTAGCTCTTACATATTGATCTAACCCATTTCTAATAATCTGTGTAGCCCACGAGGTGGCTTAGCAGGGAAGATCTTAACCTGCGGCTGTGTCGGGTGGGAGAATCATGGCGACTCCTGACTCAGCTTCTTTCTCCCAGCATTCTGTTCTGTTTACTCTGCCTACCTAATTTTATGTCCTATTAAAGGGCCAAGGCAGTTTCTTTATTTAGCCAATGAAATTAACACAAAACAGAAGACTCTCCCCGATCACCTCTGCCTCCAGAGTGGTAGGATTACAGGCTCTGCCCCATCATCCAGCTGCAAGAACCAACTCCTTGACATCCCCACTCACACTGTCTCATCTATCTCTCCCCCAAGTAAATAACAAACAAACAATAAATAAATGTAGCAAAAAGGTACAAGTATTTAAAAAATGTTTAGAAATTTTATGTGTGTGTATTTGTGTGTGAGTGTGTGTGTGTGTGTGTGTGTGAGAGAGAGAGAGAGAGAGAGAGAGAGAGAGAGAGAGAGAGAGAGAGAGAGCATGAGCATGTGCACATGAATTCAGGTGACCACAGATTTCACTAAAGGGTACTGGATCCTCAGGTGCCAGAGCTAGAGTCAGTCATGAGCTGCCAGGAATGGGTGCTGGAATATAACTTGGATCCTCTATAAGATCAGTATGTGCTCTTAAGCACCGAGCCATCTCTGCAGTGACAGAGTGTAGGCCCATATTTTTATGTGGCAAGGCAGCCAAGCCATCAAGCCATAGGCCGCACCTGAGATGGGTCATGCATCCTGCCAGGCAGGCTGTTGCTAACCTAACAAAAGGTCAGGATGTTTTGCTCCTTCCTTTGTAATTTGGAGGATGCCTTATAGAAATGCTAATTCAAACCTATGTAACAGCTAGAGTAAGCAGCAGACAGGTAGTTGTGGATGTGATTGAAAGCCATTCACCTGGTTACCTAGGAGACAGAATATAATGTATTTCCCCTAAGTTAAGTTTTGGTATAAAGACTGGAGAATAAACGGAGAAATTCTTCAGAATGTGAACTCAGGATATCTGTGTAGCCCTGGCTGACCTGGAACTTGGTCTGTAGACCAGGCTGGCTTCAGAGATTTGTCTGCCTCTGCTTCCCATGTTCTGGTATTAAAGATGTGCGCCACCACCCCCTGGCTGTATTTCTTCTTTTACAAACTATTCATTATTTTATTTTTTTTTTAAATTGGATTACTTGCTTGGGGTTTGGTTTTCAAGGTCTTTGTATATTCTAGACATTGACCCTCTGTCACGTATAACTGGCAGACTTCCACTCTGAAGTTTCTTTGAGAGGTTAATGGTCTCTTGCTAGGGAGCATTTTAATTCCTTGAGGTTCATCTCCTTTCCTCCAGTCCCCGCACCTTGAAGCATCTCCACTTCTAGGAGTTTCACAGGGTGCAGGGTTTTGTGCAGTACCAGATATGGATACCATGTTATTCCTCTGCTCTGCGTGGCATAAGCTCGAATGACCTAGAAGGAACTACAATTGACTACTGCCTGGACCAGGCTGGCCAAATCTGCAGGACTCTGTGATGATTGATTGTAAGTGGGCAGAGCCTACAGTGAGTAGTCCTGTCACTAGGCAGGTGGTCTGTTTGTAGAAGAGCCTGGGGTAGTTAAGCTTGAGCCAGTAAACAACATTCCTCCAGGGTTTCTGCTTCAGTACCTGCTTGAATTCCTGTTCTGACTTTCCTCTGTGGGCTATGACCTGCAAGCGAGAAAGAAACCCTTTCCTCCTCTAAGTGGCTTTGGGTCATGGTGTGTGTCACAGCAACAAAAAGCAAACCAGAATGGCAATTGGTGTCCAGTGTTTCCAGAATCCTCTGTTAAAGAGGCTGTCTTTTCCCTGTTAGGTGTTTAAGAACTAGGGTTCCAGAGAAACATTAATTTGGATTGTTCTTCAGGGAAGTTTCAGATATAGTTGTGCATTCAGAAGCAAAAAGCTTCATCTTGCCTAGGACAGAAACTGTTCTTTTAAGGTCCTCTGAGAGAAAGGGGGAGGGCAGGTGTTGAGCCACAGAAAAATGGAGCCAAGGTTGGGTGACATCATCTGATTAGGCTAAGACATTTTGTTTTCTGTATTTCTGGCTGAGGCAAGTGTTTGAAGGTCTCAGGTACATTTCAGGATAAGGGACATCAGGAAGAACAATGGGCCTACTTAGTGTGTGATGTGACAATTCACTTGTCCTGCCTGTAGCTCTTATGACTTTGCTATCTGAAAGGGGTCATTCCTAGGAATGGGGGTGGGGCAGAGAAGTACTTGGATATTTGTGAAGGCAGGGCGGGTAGACTGCACCTGGAATGTCTGGATTTTAACATTATCCAGGATTTTGGCATGTTTGTCAAACACCAGGTGGTTACAGCTGCATAGACTGTATCTTGATCTTCTGTTCTATTTACCCACATTTCTGTTTCTTACCATGCAGCATTTGTTATCATGACTCTAAGAGAACTTGAAATCAGGTATGGTCATACTTGGAACTGAATTATTTTTCTTTTAAAAGTACATCATTTACCCAGAGACAGTGATGCACGCAGCTAGGTCCAAAGAAAACTTCCAATTCCCCCAACTCCAAAAAGCAGACCAAATAAATGTCCAGAAATGGGTTCAACCTGGACTATGGAGGATTCTTGGCAGTTAGCTAAAAGCCAGCATCCCTCAAGAATTTGGGAAGCCAAATGGAGTCATTGCCCTTACCTTTGGCAGAAGGGACAAATGGCAACCTGTAGTGTCTATTGGCATATTGAAGTGCATGCTGGCCTCCATGCTCCTTAGCTATCTCAAGTACCTGTTACACTATCTAAAAACCTACCATGTACACACAAACGGTATAGAAGCATACAGCTACCCCCAATAATGCCTGTTTTTACTTTGATGACAGAAAAATTAAGTAAAATGTCTTCTCATAAGCTTTTTAGCTAGGAAACTGAGTGGTATATTTGAGACAAGTAAAACAAAACTGTGTGTGTCAGAAAGGGAAGAAAAATGACCATCAACCTACTCCTGACAGTTCAAACAAGCTCAGCCTAGTTAAGACCGAGAAGAGATGTAAAGGTTAAAGGTCAGTTTAAGGCGACTGGAAACAGTAGATACATTTTTACATGGGCTTATCTATTTGTAAAAAGGATTAACTGGTGGTAAAGACTCGCATTAGACTGGGCAGCATTTTGAATAGTGACCCAGTCCAAGGCTGGCTGGAGAGATGGACCGGCAGTGAACAACTTTCCTGTTCCTCCAGAGAACCTGAGTTCAGATGCCAGCATCTACTCTAGGCAGCTCACAATTGCCTGTAACTCTAGGGCATACAAGGTTCTAGCACTCACACCATCCCCAGTTCCCATATTAAAAATAAAATCTTAAGACATCCAAGGAAAAAGCAGTACTGACTGCCTACCTTTGCTTCAGGCTGTTGGGCTATCCCTGTAGCTACCATCACACTCATGCTTCTTGGGCCTCCCAACATGTACTAAAGTGAACCCCTTCAGCACAAGGCTGGGATAGCTGAGCTGAGGCTTCTAGCTTCATGAAGCTGAAGAACTGTTAACCTCTCCATTATGCACAGTCAATGTTGGGACTACCCAGTTCATACTGACTGTAAATCAATGTGTATAAGTAAGATGTGTGCTGATATATATGTTCGTGATCCTGGTACTCAAGTTTAAGGCTAACTTGGGATATGTGAGGCTATTTCAAAATAACAAAGTACCTGGGAGACTGACAGAGAATGACTGTTGGAGGAGAGCCTGAACTACAAAGAGGCCTTATCTCAAAACTAATAAAGGACGAACTCTATGATTAGATGTTTCCATCCTCATTACAGAGCAAATCAGACAATGACAAAGAAGCCATCACATAAAGGAATATAAAACTATTTATTGACCACTGTTCACCATTATTTACAATAAAGTAAATATACAGTCGGATGACATTCTGATACTACAAAGTTACTTTTCTGGCTCACTGAACCAGAACCCAAATACTGAAAAGATTGATCCTACCAGTAAGGAATGAGACAGGGTAAAGAAAAAGCATGCACGTCATTAGTTTATATTACCAGATTTTGTTCATTTATGTCAGCAGGTCTGAAATTGCCAACACCATCTCTAACCATGATTCTATTTCCACAGCAAACAGACATTCCACATCATAACCTTTTAGATTTCAACTTTCTACAAAGGAATGGTTCACTGGAGGAACCTTACATGCCCAGTTGTCTTTTTGCTTAGTTTTTAGAGACAGGGATTCTCTGTATAGCCCTGGCTGACCTGAAACTCAATAGACCCGGCTGATTTAGTCTAAATCAGAGACCCATCTGCCTCCAAAGTACTGGGATTAAAGGCACACGCCAATACACCCAGCATCAGTTTTGTTATTATTGAGTCAGAAAATGGTAGTTTGTAAAGACAAAATTTTGTAAACAAACTACTGTATGTGATAATAAATTCTGATGTGGTTGCTTTAAAACTATCCAGTAAATCACATAACTGTCTACTTGATCTGAAAGGTTATGGTTTCAGGAAAATGTTCACAAGGGAGGAATCTCAACACATGTTTTCATCTACAGTTTTTGAGTAGTAAAAAACAAGACAAAATGAAAAACAGTTACATGAGGGTCTTATGCACACACAAGCTTACAAACAAAAAACCCAGAATGGTCCTTCTGTGTCCCAGTTAAAAATAAGTTCTGATTGAGTAATGACTGTAAAATCTCCCCAGCATTTAAGAATAGCCGTTCTTCAAAGCCGAGGAAATACAACACGGTATCAAACATTCTACTGTTAAAAGAAGCAACTACAGAAAGCTTTTATTTGCTCAAAGGAATCAGTGCCTTTTGATGCAGAACAAAAACCAAAAATATCCCAACTACTGTCAATACTTTCAAAACCAGCATATCAAACTCGATTTTCATTAGAATGCTATTTTTTTCCACACTAGTAATTCAAAACTCAAGATCCAGATTATATATATATATATATATAAAAATGCAAACAATTATTGAGCCTCGTCTTCTGGACAAGAATGCCAAGTCAGCCTTTCCTCATAAAAGGCGATGACAATCTGAGGACACTTCATATTCGCCTCCTTTGCCAGCACCAAGTCCGCCTCATCTGAGTCCTTCCTGTTTGAGGGGGGAAAAAAAGGTTAAACGTTTAAACTGTGCATGTCTATTCAATAAATATTAATTGAATAAAAATGAATGTAAATGCTACTAGATGGATGCATGGTAGTGTGATTACATATCAATAATTTCCCCCCCAGGGACAGAAGAGACAGCTTTATTGTAGAAACGCTGGGCCAGCAGGTTTAAAATAGGAACAGACTTTCAAGTGCACACCAGTCCAGACTCCCCTGTTCATATCCGAACCCCTCTCCAGTTTCTCACGTTTGCCCTCTTCAGCAGTCACTTCCTTAGGGTCTCAGACACGTGTGCCATCACAGAACCTTACATATCAATAATTTCATTTCTCAAAAGAGGCTATACATTTTTTTACCGCCCCCCCACCCCCCAGGGTTTCACCGCACAATGGTGCTGGCTGACCTTGAACTCAAGTGCTGGGATTATAGATTAGAGCCACCATGTTTAAGAAACCTGGTATGTGTGTGTATAGCTGGGAAATGGTGGTGTATGCCTTTAATCCCAGTACTTGGGAGGTAGAAGCAGGGGGATTCCTGTGAGTTTCAGGTCAGTCTGGACTATAGAGTAAATTTTAGGACAGCCAAGGCTGTTACACAGAGAAACCATGTCTCGAAAAACCAAAAAAGAAAGAAACCTTGTGTACAACTTCCATATAATTAACACTCAAACCAGGTGGTGGTGGCGCACGCCTTTAATCCCAGCACTCAAGAGATGCAGTGGCAGCTGGGTAGTGGTGGCGCACGCCTTTAATCCCAGCACTGGGGAGGCAGAGGCAGGCAGATCTCTGTGAGTTCGAGGCCAGCCTGGTCTACGAGTGCCAGGACAGGCTCCAAAGCTACAGAGAAACCCTGTCTTGAAAAACCAACACCCCCCCACCCCTTTCAGGCCTAATTCGCAGAACTCTAAGTTGAGGTCAGCTTGGTCTACAAAGAGAATTCTACATCAGCCAGGGCTACACAGTGAGACCCTGCTCAACCACCTCCCTCTCAAAAAAAACCCAACCGAAGTACTTTCCATCCTTTTTAAACTGTATGTAATGAGGGCCAGCAAGATGACTCATCAGGTAAAGATGCTTGGCACAGAGTCCTGAATCTACATCCAGGTGCAGAGAATGGACTCAAAGCTGTCCTCTAACATGTGATACACATACTGCTCTCATCATTATGTATGCACACACAGAGGGAGGAAACAACCCCTTCCCCCAAAAAACCACCCTAAAACCATTGCTCCGCACACTTACCATTTCATAAGAAACATTAATTCTCCACTGCTGTCTGTGGCACCAATTATTCGTTCAGGATCAAGACCTCTGGCAAAACCACTTGGTTTGTCGGCAGCATCTCTTTTCTTCTTCGATTTGCTATCATCAGATTCACTGTCAGATAAAGATTTCCTTTTTGTACCATCTTTTTCTTTACCAGCTTTTTGAGAATTAAGAAATGCTTCAATTAATTCTGGACAATCTAAATTTTCTTCTGGTTCCCAAGTATTATCAGCACTGTGTTCAGTTAAAGAAAACAAAAAGTTGATTCAATTAAACATTGCCATTACCTGAACCTGTTTACAACTACCTGAAAAAAAAAAAAGTTCCCATAGAATAACACTAATACTGGTAGAATAATAACAAGAAAGAAATGTCTTTTTATTTCCTGTATTATTTAAAAATGTCTAATCTCCTTTCACACCTGTTCACGTCTCCAACTGAGCAATCAGGTATTTTAACCCCAAAGACAGTTGAACCTGACTCTAAGGACAACCAATACTGTATTTTTCTGCTCCATATGCAACTCATTTCATGTAACCCTAGCTGGCCTCAAGTTTTATGCAATCCAGTCTTCATTCTCCTGTCCCCACCTCCCAAGTACTGGAATAAAAGGCATTTTCTATCACACTCCCTTTGTCTGGTGGTGGGATAAAACCCATGGCTTTGTGCATGCCAGTCAAAGCATGCTACCAACTGAGCTACATCCCAATCCCTTGAGTTTAAAGGTGGGGGATAGAGCCGGCCGGTGGTGGTGCACGCCCGAAACCCTGGGGGGGGAGGGGGGGGGGGGGGGGAGGGGGACAGTGG
>NW_026068633.1:17717-19691 GCF_014885135.2 Alexandromys fortis
CCCCCCCCCCAAAGACACTGTATCACTGTAGGCTAGGTTGGTCTCAAACTCCTAATCTTGCTTCAGCTGTCACAGTGCTGGGATTACAGTATTGTGCCACCATGCACAGGGCCAATTTCTACCCTTAAAATTTTTTTAAGGTTGGGAGGAAATGAAAGGTATCAATTTCAGGCAGGGTCCATAAGTTGGAATAGGCATGCTTGTTTAAGGCATTAGTACTGCTGCTTTTATGCTGCTCATGCAGACAAATCAATGGCCCACAAAGCCTAAAACAGTCACTTATAGATGCTTTGGGGGAAGAGACTGCCAACTCCTGCGTGAGCACAAGGCCAAAGTAATCATTCCCATGTGTCTCTCAAAAGAGCTGTGAGGAAAATGAAAATCACCTCACAAATATAGGAGTATGGCCACCTTGTACCAAGGGACAGACTCTTTGTGCTCAGGCCACAAATATCTGTAGAAAATGAGATGGAATGAGTGATTTCAGTGATATCTAGTGCTATTAACATCTGATACTTAATACTTGGTCCGCTGGTATCTCCAGACTGTAACATTGGCAAAGTTTAATTTTGGCAGGAGGATTGATGTGTTATTTTCAGTTTTGTCTTCTATATTATAAACTACTACACTGTAAATGTTAGGTTCTTGATCATAGATATTCAAATTTGCACGTTTAATATGACATTAAATGCTTTAATGAAAGAACACATTAGGACACGAAAGATGTAGAGAATGGAGTGGGAGGTGGAGAGAATGAGAATCCATTACAAATGCTGTTTAAAAATGCTGTGACATTTACTCCTTTGCAGGCTAGTTTAAAAATTATGCTGTGGGGAGCTTTAATTTTTCCAAGTTTGACTCGAGAGCAATAAATTAAGCTCTAATATGCTGGTTTCAAATACTGCTAAAGCTTTTTTTTTAAATTAACTTTTTTTTGCGTGTATGAGTCTCTTTTTTCCCCCTGCACATATGTATGCATGTGGATCATGTGTGTGCCTGGTACTTGAAAATATCAGAAGGTGGCACTGAATACACTGGAACTTGAGTTATGGATGATTATGAGCTACCATGTGGATGCTAGGAATTGAACCCTGGTCCTCTAAGAACAAGTGCTCTTAACCAGAGCCATCTCTTCAGACCCCAGAAGCCTTAAATAAACCTCAAACAAGATAGTTCTGGAATTAAAATTGACTTCTAACATCTCTTTCGGCAAATTGGTAAAATATTTAAGCTAAAAGTAAAATTTAGGCCTATTCAAGCACAATTACAATTACTAAAGTAAGGGACAGGGATGTAGTTGATGGAGTGCTGGCTGAGCATGCATAACCCTGGATTCAATCTTTTTTTTTAAAATATTTATTTATTATGTATACAATATTCTGTCTGAGTGTATGCCTGCAGGTCAGAAGAGGGCATCAGACCTCATTACAGATGGTTGTGAGCCACCATGTGGTTGCCGGGAATTGAACTCAGGACCTTTGGAAGAGCAGGCAATGCTCTTAACCACTGAGCCATCTCTCCAGCCCCCTGGATTCAATCTTTAGGCTCATATAAACCAGGTGTGGTGGTGCATCCTGTGCACCAGGGAGTTGGAACCGGAACAAGTAAGAGTTTAAGGTTATTCTTGGCCATACAGCAAGTTCAAAAGCAGTTTGGGGTTCGGGAGACCCTGTCTTAACAGAACAACAACAACAAAAAATTAGCAAATACAAAAATGAGGCATGGGGAACACCTATAATCCCAGCACTTGGGAGAAGGAACAGGAGTCCAGACTAGTCTGCACTACATGAAACACCCTCGCTTAAAACAAAATCGTAAGAGGTTTCTTACTCTGTGAACCCCTTCCACTTGAGGAAATACTCCACCTTCCCATTCACTACACGCCGGTCCAGTACTTTTTCTACCACAAATTCTTCAGGCTCTGCCTCTTCAACTTTTTTACTCTTTCCATTCTGTTTCTTTCCCATTTTTTGC
>NW_026068634.1:0-2021 GCF_014885135.2 Alexandromys fortis
AGTGTTCTGTCTGCATGTTTACCTGCACCCCAGAAGAGGGCATCAGATCTCATTATATAAATGAATGTGGTTGCTGGGAATTGAACTCAGTACCTCTAGGAAGAGCAGTCAGTGCTCTGATTGCTGGGAATTGAACTCAGTACCTCTAGGAAGAGCAGCCAATGCTCTTAACCTCTGAGCCACCATTTCTCCAGCCCCTAACCTTTATATTTTCATTTTAAAAAATTAAATCATGGGCCTGGGGCAATGGCACTGCTGGTAAATTTCTTGCCATGAAAATGAAAAGGCCTGAGTTTGTATTCCTAGCACGCACATAAAAGCCAGGAATGGAGATGTGGTCCCTGCTTGTAATCCCAGTGCTGGTGGAGGGGGCAATAGGATCCTGAGGTCTTGTTCACCAGCTGCTATGGCAGAATTAGTGAGCTCCAGGTTCAGTGAGAGACCCTGTTTCAATGAGGTAGAGAGTAACTTACGAAGACATCCAAAGTCGACCTCTGGCTCCACCCACAAAGCATTTGTGGGCTAATCATGGTGGTAGTATATGCCTGTAATTCCAGCACATGGGAGGCTGAGGTAAGGGGAACCTAGGCTCCATAACAAGATACCCTCTAAAAAAAACTTTTGTAGACAATTATTTAAATGAAACATTGTAATAATTTAGCTTTGATTTTCCAAATAATCCTAGTGTTGCTTTATTTCCTTTCTACCCTCAAATTACAATGGAGGAGTTTTATAGGGAGGAGCGATTCCCGTCTTCTTGTATGAACTCATATTCCTTTCATAAACCTTGGTGACCCACATAAAAGTTAGTCATAACTCATCTGTATTCAGGGCTCTTGTGCGAAGTCCTCTGTTGCTTAACTTGACAGGCCTGTAATCTGAAGTGTGAGATGGGGAGTTGCCGACAGTTCCCAGCAGTAGGATCTTTAGCAACTAAGGTGTGGCATCACCCAGGATGCGGATAAAGGACATTCCTCTTGTCATATATGTCTGTTCTATATATTCTGTTGCATGGCAAGCTCTGTAATACAGACATTCCAATCCTTAAATAAAGGGGGGGAAAAAAAGGAAAGGCAAATGCAGCTACCCCAAACTCAAAGTCCTGCACAACTCCTGAAAATTCCTGGAGACAGAATCAGTTGGATTTTCCTTCCCCACCGCCAAATTGTGCAGGCTCAGAGAAGTTTCCACACAAGAGCCCAGGAGCTTACAGATCACAATTACCAAGGCACACAGGTATGGCTATGTGGCGGCCTTTCACAAGATGTTCAATGCAGAACCTACATTCATAGGCATCCCATAATGAAATAGAAGAGTTTCAAGACTGTGAGCACTGGAAGGCACACTGGGGGGTTGGATGAAGAGCTCCTGACCTCTGTTGTTGGTTTCAAAATCTTAGGTAGTGGGGCTGGAGAGATGGCTCATTGGTTAAGAGCATTGCCTGCTCTTCCAAAGGTCCTGAGTTCAATTCCCAGCAACCACATGCTGGCTCACAACCATCTATAATGAGGTCTGGTGCCCTCTTCTGACCTGCAGGCATACACACAGGAAGAATATTGTATACATAATAAATAAATAAATAAATATTAAAAAAAACCCCAAAATCTTAGGTAGTTAAAGCTAACATGCAAACTTAGGCCTCTGGGTTCTTTTTGTTGGTTCCTCTCAGCTGACTTAGAATATGCTAAGGTTGGGGTATGACTTTTACTTATTCATGAATTAGTGAGTTAATTCTTATCTAATAAATTAACTGATTAATTTAACCATCTGTTCATTCAACAAATATTTATCAAATACTTATATCTGACACTGTGTTAGTTCCTGTATAGAAACTGAGACACAGGGGCTTAGTGGTAGACCAGTTGGCTTACTAGAGGTTAGAGGTTGGAGAACTTGGAAAGGCAGGTTGGAAAATTCCCTGGTTGAGTTAGGGCAGTCCTGGTGAAGACTCAGAAGGCAGCTGTAATGGGAATGACTGGTCATGACCAGTGATCAGAATGTTGGTAGAAACATGGCATAAA
>NW_026068634.1:6017-8327 GCF_014885135.2 Alexandromys fortis
AGAATCATGGCGACTCCCTGATTCAGCTTCTTTCTCCCAGAATTCTATTCTGTTTTCTCCACCCACGTAAGGGTTGGCCTATCAAATGCAAATGGGCCTAGGCAGTTTCTTTATTAATAAGAAATCACTCCCACATCATTTTGAGACAGTGTTTCTCTGTAGCTTTGGAGTCTGTACTGGAACTCATTTTGTAGACTAGGCCGGCCTCGAACTTACTGAGATCGCCTGCCTCTGCCTCCCAAGTGCTAGGATTAAAGGCCTGTGCCACCACAGCCTGGCTACGTTTTCTTATTCTTACTGTCACTGTCCTCTCTCTAGCACTGCTAGAAAGGCCCTCGCCTCCAACCGTTGGCATTATCCAACCAGGCAGACACTCGCATCCTCACAGCCAACTTGGCTGTCACAGTATAGTGATTTAACTGTCACGAAGCTTTTACTGGACACTAGTTTTCGTGTTTCTGTGAAGTAAATTTCATAGATGGACTTACACATGATCAATCAGATGACTTTAGACTACACGAGCTGGTATAAATGCACAGCCCTATTCTCAGCTACCCGGGAGGCTGAGGAACTAGGCTCACAAAATTCCATGAGTTTGGGACCACCCTGGCAGTCATAGAGACTCCATTTCAATAAAAAAGTAATGTCTGTTCCTACATGTTATCTGGGTAGACTTATCTATGCCTGCTTTATAGCACATGTAAAGAAGCTCCTTTGACTTAGCTCCCGACAAATGCATCGCTAGCTAAACTTTATAATCAAAACAGAACATAAAACCCCACATGTTTAATATAGCACATGCTGTGTACCTCTAGTACTGGAAGAGATAAAAAGTCCAAGTACAGTTTCTCCTGAGCGAGTATGGCTTTCAAACCATCATAAAGTTGAAGAAGAAGCTGACCCATTAGAAGCTGGAACATATACATGTCTGAATTACCAGAGTCCATGTGCTGAGAGGCTTGGGTCTGGAACCCTGCCTTGGGGTGGCAAGGAAAAGAAGAAAGGACAGACACACAGACGCATGTGCATAAAAGCTGGGGCCAAGGGCTGGGGCGTGCAGATGCTGATTGAGTGGTCTGCTACCAATAAAGCCTGGAACCTCAGTGTGTGTATCAGGCCCAATGCAAGGGGAGGGGCTAGCTCGTCTCGGTAGCAGGTTTCTGTAAGTGAGCAGTCTCAGGGTGGGAAATCTGGGAGGAGGAACCTGCACTTGCTAATATTTGTACACACTGGTCACTTGCTCACCCTCGGACCCTGGGGGTATGGCTTTGCCATCCCTCTGAGCCTCACCCAGGAGGGCTTTGCTGTTCCCAGCAGACTGATGTGCTCAAGTCATTGACATGGTTGTGTCCACGTCAACAATACACATTCACTAAGGACTTCATTCAGTCGAGGTTTCCTCCATCCCCTACAGTGGAGAGCGTGCATGTGCATGTGTATGTGCGTTTGTATATTTGTGTATGTGCATGTATGGATATGTGTGTGTGTATGTGTTTGTATTATGTGTGTATGTGCATGTATGGATATGTGTGTGTATACGTGTGTATGTATGTGTGTACACTAGGGATCAAAATGTTCAATGAGACAATCTTTATTTTATTTACCTTTTTTCCCCCCGCAATCCACTTTTAAAAAAGGTTTCTTTTATTTATATGTATCCGAGTGTGGATGATGACAGAGGTCAGAAGAGGATATCAGATGTCCTGGAACTGGAGTTACAGTGGTGATAAGCCACTTCACATGAGTGCTAGGAACCAATTCTGGCTCTTTGGAAGATTGCGAAGCACTCTTAACCACCGAGCACTCGTTTTAAAATCTTCGAATTCATGTTCTACTTGTAAGTCTGTGACCATTTGCTCTGTAGTGTTCAGGCATAGACTCTAACCCCGGGGAAGAGCTCAATAACCGTCTGTTATGCTTTATTGCATGTTAGAGCCCGTGGGCCCCAGCATAGAGAACTATTTTCCCTAACTGGACTGGTATGGAGTCGGAAGGAATAATCAGACAGAGCTTACACGGTCATCACGGAAGGGCATCTCAGGCTTCTTCCTCCTGAAGATCTCCCTGCCTTTATTATCCAAACAGCTTTTATACCAACACATAAACTGAGCGAGAAAATGCACCAGACCCATCTCCTAGGTAACCAGATGAATGGCATTTTGTCACATCCGCATCTACCTGTCTGCTGTGTATGCTAGCTGTCAAGTAGGCTAGAATCAGCATCTCTATAAGGCATCCTCCAAATTACAGAGAAAGGAGCAACAACATTCTGACCCTTTGTTAGGCAGAGACAGCCTGTCTGCAGGGCTA
>NW_026068634.1:14371-14942 GCF_014885135.2 Alexandromys fortis
CACACACACACACACACACACACACACACACACGAATATGCCTCACTGATCTCCTAGGTTTCTTTGATTCAACCAGGTTGATAACCATCATTGGAGCTTTTGAGTAACGTGACCCATCAGTAGAATCTCTGTCTCCACAGGAATGGGCTTGTCCTAACACCTGAGGTTTTTATGCACGGTCACTCTGGGTATAGCTTATGAGAAGTATGGTTTTAGTATAGACACAGAGCTCAGCATGTGAAGCCTCTTGTAGAAGGAAATCTGAGAGGGGTTGTTGTGCCCAGATTACGACCCCCAGAGGGAGACCACCAGAGAGGCCCAGACTGTATTAAGCAAGGTTTAATTAGCATAATACAGACATGTTCGGAACCCCTGTCTCCAACACCCCTTGCAGCAAGGTAGAAAGAGTTGTATCTTTTCTGTGAGGTAAGTTTTTTAAAGGTATAACTACAAAAAGGCTTTCTGAAGCTGCTTTTGTCATGGGTGCAAGGTCTTTTGCTCTCTCCCATCCTGCTTCTTTATCACCAGGTGGCTGCTGGGCTGAGCTAAGTGACCTTGTGCTCGGAATCTC
>NW_026068635.1:0-2137 GCF_014885135.2 Alexandromys fortis
TAGGCTCAATGTCCTTTGTTTATGGCTAGAATCTACTGATCATGAACTATAGGCTCAATGTCCTTTGTTTATGGCTAGAATCCACTAATGAGTGACTACATACCATATTCATATTTTGGGGGTTGTGTTATCTCAATCAGGATAGTGTTTTCTATTTCCATCCATTTGCATGCAAAATTCAAGATGTCCTTTTTTTTTCTAACCACTAAGTAGTACTCTAATGTGTAGATGTGCCACACTTTCTGAATCCATTCTTCCATTGAAGAACATCTAGGTTGTTTCCAGGTTCTGGCTATTACAAACATGCTATAAAAACAGTTGAACAGATTCTTTTGTAGTATGATTGGGCATACTTGGGTGTATTCCCAAGAGTGGTATTGCTGGATCCTGAGGTAGGTTGACTCCCAACTTTCTGAGAAACTGTTACATTGATTTCCAAAGTGTTTGCACAAGTTTGCATTCCTACCAGCAATGGATGAGTGTTCCCCTTACTCCACATCCTCAACAGCATAGGCTATCATTGGTGTTTTTGATTTTAGCCATTCTGACAGGTGTAAGTTGTCTTGATTTGCATTTCCCTGAAAGCTAAGGAAATTGAACATGTCCTTAAGTATCTTTTGGCCATTTGAAATTCTTTTGTTGAGAATTTTCTGTTCAGCACAGTACCCCATTTTTTAATTGGGCTATTTAGAATTTTTTATATCTAATTTCTAGTTTTAATATTTAGTTTCTTGAGTTCTTTATATATTTTGGAAATCAGACCTTTGTCTGATGTGGGGTTGGTGAAGATCTTCTCCCATTCAGTAGGTTGCCTTTTTGTCTTAATGACTGTGTCCTTTGCTTTACAGAAGCTTCTCAGTTTCAGGAGGTCCCATTTATTCATTGTTGCTCTTATTGACTGTGCTACTGGGGTTATATGTTGGAAGTGTCTCCTGTGCCCACGTATTGCTGGCTACTTCCCATTTCCTCTTGTATCAGTTTCAGTGTGGTCTCTAATCCATTTGGACTTGAGTTTTGTGCATGGGGATAGGTATGGATCTATTTTCATTCTTCCACAGGTTGACATCCAGTTATGCAAGCACCACTAGTTAAAGATGCTTTCTTTCTTCCATTGTATAATTTTAGCTTCTTTGCCAAAAATCTGATGTTCATAGGCTTGTGGATTAATATTGGGGTCTGTGATTAAATTCCATTGGTCAATGTCTCTATTTTTTATGCCAATACCAAGCTCTTTTCATTAGTGTAGGTCTGTAATAGAGTTTGATGTCAGGGATGGTCATGCCACCTGAAGTTCCTTTATTGTAAAGGATTGTTTTGGCAAGCCTGTGTTTTTAGTTTTCCCATATAAGTTGATTACTGTTCTCTCAAGGTCTGTGAAGAATTTTCTTGGGATTTTGATGGGAATTGTATTGAATCTCTAGATTGCCTTTGGTAGAATAGCCATTTTTACTGTGCTGATCCTGCCAATCCAGGAGCATGGGAGATCATTCCATTTTCTGGTATCGTCTTCAATTTCTTTCTTCAAAGACTTAAAGTCCCTGTCAAGTAGATCTTTTGGTTAGTGTTACCCCAAGATACTTTATGCTCTTTGTGGCTATTATGAAAAATAATGTTTCTCTGATTTCCCTCTCTGCTTCTTTATCCTTTGTGTATAGGAGGGCTATTGATATTTTTTGAGTTGATCTCGTATCCTGCCACATCACTGGAGGCATTTATGAACTGTAGGAGTATTCTGGTAGAGTTTTTGGGGTCACTTATGTACACTATCATATCATCCTCAAATAACAAAAGTTTGCCTTCTTTCCTATTTGAATCTTCTTGATCTCCTCATGTTGTCTTATAGCTCTTGCTAGAACTTCAAGAACTGTGTTGAAGAGATATAGAGAGAGTGGACAGCCTTATCTTGTTCCCGACTTTAGTTTTTCTCCATTTTATTTGATGTTCTGTTGGCTTGCTGTATATTATTTTTATTAAATTTATTATTATATTATATGTTCCCTGTATCCCTAATCTCTCCAAGACCTTTATCCAAAATGGGTGTTGAATTTTGTCAAATGCTTTTTCAGCATCTAATGAAATGATTATATGTTTTTCTCTTTCAGTTTATTTATATGATGGATTACATTGATAGATTTTC
>NW_026068635.1:5701-7967 GCF_014885135.2 Alexandromys fortis
TATCATTGGTGTTTTTGATTTTAGCCATTCTGACAGGTGTAAGTTGTCTTGATTTGCATTTCCCTGAAAGCTAAGGAAATTGAACATGTCCTTAAGTATCTTTTGGCCATTTGAAATTCTTTTGTTGAGAATTTTCTGTTCAGCACAGTACCCCATTTTTTAATTGGGCTATTTAGAATTTTTTATATCTAATTTCTAGTTTTAATATTTAGTTTCTTGAGTTCTTTATATATTTTGGAAATCAGACCTTTGTCTGATGTGGGGTTGGTGAAGATCTTCTCCCATTCAGTAGGTTGCCTTTTTGTCTTAATGACTGTGTCCTTTGCTTTACAGAAGCTTCTCAGTTTCAGGAGGTCCCATTTATTCATTGTTGCTCTTATTGACTGTGCTACTGGGGTTATATGTTGGAAGTGTCTCCTGTGCCCACGTATTGCTGGCTACTTCCCATTTCCTCTTGTATCAGTTTCAGTGTGGTCTCTAATCCATTTGGACTTGAGTTTTGTGCATGGGGATAGGTATGGATCTATTTTCATTCTTCCACAGGTTGACATCCAGTTATGCAAGCACCACTAGTTAAAGATGCTTTCTTTCTTCCATTGTATAATTTTAGCTTCTTTGCCAAAAATCTGATGTTCATAGGCTTGTGGATTAATATTGGGGTCTGTGATTAAATTCCATTGGTCAATGTCTCTATTTTTTATGCCAATACCAAGCTCTTTTCATTAGTGTAGGTCTGTAATAGAGTTTGATGTCAGGGATGGTCATGCCACCTGAAGTTCCTTTATTGTAAAGGATTGTTTTGGCAAGCCTGTGTTTTTAGTTTTCCCATATAAGTTGATTACTGTTCTCTCAAGGTCTGTGAAGAATTTTCTTGGGATTTTGATGGGAATTGTATTGAATCTCTAGATTGCCTTTGGTAGAATAGCCATTTTTACTGTGCTGATCCTGCCAATCCAGGAGCATGGGAGATCATTCCATTTTCTGGTATCGTCTTCAATTTCTTTCTTCAAAGACTTAAAGTCCCTGTCAAGTAGATCTTTTGGTTAGTGTTACCCCAAGATACTTTATGCTCTTTGTGGCTATTATGAAAAATAATGTTTCTCTGATTTCCCTCTCTGCTTCTTTATCCTTTGTGTATAGGAGGGCTATTGATATTTTTTGAGTTGATCTCGTATCCTGCCACATCACTGGAGGCATTTATGAACTGTAGGAGTATTCTGGTAGAGTTTTTGGGGTCACTTATGTACACTATCATATCATCCTCAAATAACAAAAGTTTGCCTTCTTTCCTATTTGAATCTTCTTGATCTCCTCATGTTGTCTTATAGCTCTTGCTAGAACTTCAAGAACTGTGTTGAAGAGATATAGAGAGAGTGGACAGCCTTATCTTGTTCCCGACTTTAGTTTTTCTCCATTTTATTTGATGTTCTGTTGGCTTGCTGTATATTATTTTTATTAAATTTATTATTATATTATATGTTCCCTGTATCCCTAATCTCTCCAAGACCTTTATCCAAAATGGGTGTTGAATTTTGTCAAATGCTTTTTCAGCATCTAATGAAATGATTATATGTTTTTCTCTTTCAGTTTATTTATATGATGGATTACATTGATAGATTTTCATAGGTTGAACCAGCCCTGCATCTGTGGGATGAAGTATATTCTATCACAAGGGATGATTTTTTTATATGTTCTTGGACTCGGTTTTCCAGTATTTTATTGAGAATTTTTGCATTGATGTTAATGAGTGAGATTGGTCTGTAATTCTCTTTCTTGGTTGAGCCTTTGTGTGGTTTAGGTATCAGGGTAACTGTAGCTTCATAAAAACAGTTTGGTAATGGCTCTTCTGTTTCTATTATGTTGAACACATTAAGGAATATAGGTATTAGCTCTCCCTGGAAGTTCTGGTAGAGTTCTGCAATAAAACATGTGGCCCTTGGCTTTTTTTTGGTTGGGAGGTTTTTGATGACAACTTCTATTTCCTCGTGACTTATAGGTCTATTGAAATTATTTAGCTGGTCTTGATTTAATTTTGGCGTATAGTATTTATCTAAAAAATCTTCATTTCTTTTACATTTTCCAATTTTGTGGCATACAGGCTTTTGTAGTAAGACCTAATGATTCTCTGAATTTCCTCAGTGTCTGTTGTTATTTTCCCCTTTTCATTTCTGACCTTGTTTTTTGAGTGTTCTCTCTCTGCCTTTTGATTAGTTTAGACAGGGGTTTGTCAATCTTTTTTTTATTTTTTATTATTTATTTATTTATT
>NW_026068635.1:10159-16028 GCF_014885135.2 Alexandromys fortis
CCCGTGCCCCAGACAGGGTTTGTTTACATAGTTATGGCTATAAGAGCTTTTTGCCACCATGCCTGACCCCCTTAAAACCTCTTTAGCCCACGTGCAGACATAATACAGCAATGTAAGGTTTTCAGATGATCGTACCATTTATCATTGCATCATACATGGCAATTTCTCTTCTATAGTGTGTTTGGGTTGAGGCAACACCTCAGCCCCTGGCATCCATATATACAAAAAGTCTGGAATGTTTGAGGGGAAAGTTCCACCTCAAATCCCCTCCTCTGGGAGTTGCCTCAGTACAGACTTCACCTCAGAGAAAGCCTGCCAAAGGGTGACCCCTCCCCAGAGATGCTTAAGACCACTCCCACAGGGTGTTTAAACTGGCCCCCAGGGACCAACTTGTGGTTTCTCTCTCTTATTTCCTCATCTCCCCTCTGAGGGCCTGGAAGCCACCCGGAGCATTAGTATTCATTCGAAACCATGGGCTTTTCTGATTTGGTTTGACTTGGTCTGATTTTGATTATTGTGTCGGTGGTGAGGTGTATTGTGTCGCAAAACCTTTTCAGAATGTTTTTGAAACAAGAATTTATCTGTAGCTTCAGGTGCAAAGGATAAAATGATTCAGCTGAAATACTCATCCAATGATGAACATACACATCACAAAGGAGAAGTTACTGTGTGCAAGACAGGACAAACAACGGAACCCACTTTCACAGGTTTGTTATTTTATTTTGTTGAGCTATACATTATTCTCTGGTCAGCTCCCTTCAGCACTCTTCCATAGTCCCCATGCTCCCAATTTATTCCAGAGATCTTGTCTATTTCTACTTCCCATGTAGATTAGATCTATGTTTGTCTCTCTTAGGGTCGTCATTGTTGTCTAGGTTCTATGGGGTTGTGATTTCTAGGCTGGTTTTCTTTGGTTTATGTTTCAAAACCACTTATGAGTGAGGACATGTGATAATTGTCTTTCTGGATCTGGGTTATCTCACTCAAAATGACGTTTTCTAGTCCCATCCATTTGCCTGCAAATTCAAGCTGTCATTATTTTTCTGCTGTATAGTACTCCATTGTGTAAATGTACCACATTTTCCTTATTCATTCTTTGGTCAATGGGCATTTAGGTTGTTTCCAGGTTCTGGGTATGAGAAACAAAGCTGCTATGAACATAGTTGAGCACATGTCTTTGTGGCATGATTGAGCATCCTTTGGATATATACCCAAATGTTTTATTGCTAGGTCTTGAGGAAGGTAGTTTCCTCCAAAGGGGCTGTAGCAGCTTGCACACCCACCAGCAATGCTGGAGTGTTTCCTTTACCCCACAACCTCTCCAAAATAGATCATTATTGGATCATTTGTTCTTTTGACGACTGACTTCTTGAGTTCTTTGTATATAAATTGGAGGTCAGACATCTGTCTGATGTTGGGTTGGTGATGATCTTTTCCCATTCGATAGGATGTCATTTTGTCTTGTGGACCATGTCCTTTGCTTTACAGTTGCTTTTCAGTTTCAGGAGGTTCCATTTATTAATTGTTTGTCTCAGTGTGTGTGCTGGTGGGGTTATATTCAGAAGGCGATCTCCTGTGCCAATGCATTCAAATGTACTTCCCACTTTCTCTTCTATCAGGTTCAGTGTGTCTGGCTTTATGTTGATGTCTTTGATCTATTTGGACTTGAGTTTTGTGCATGGTGATAAATATGGATCTATTTCATTCTTCTACGTGTTGATATCCAGTTATGCAAGCACCATTTGTTAAATATGCTTTTTTTTCCATTCAGTATTTTTTTTGTTCTTTGTCAAAAATAAGCTGTTTAAAGATGAGTGGATTAATATCCAGGTCTTCGATTTGGTATCATTGGTCCTCCTGTCTATTTTTATACTAATACCAGTCTGTTTTCAGTACTTTAGCCCTGTAGTAGAGTTTGAAGTCAGGGATTGGGATGCCTCCAGAAGTTCTTTTATTGTACAGGATTGTTTTGGCTATCCTGGGATTTTTGCTTTCCCATATGTGTAGAAGGAACAGCGGGCTGCATTCCTGCTGCCTGGCCTCCGGCTGCCTGGCTAGCTTATGCTCCGAAATAACAACACACAATTTGTATTCTTTTAAGCATTGCTTGGCCCATTAGCTCTAACTTCTTACTGGCCAACTCTAAGATCTTGATTAACCCATTTCTAATAATCTGTGTAGCACCACGAGGTGGTGGCTTATCAGGAAAGACTCAGCATGTCTGACCTGGTGGCTGGCTCCATTGCATCTGCCCTGGAGAGGAGAGGCATGGCATCTGACCTCACTTCCCTTCTTCCCAGCATTCTGTTCTGTCTACTCGACTTACCTAATTTTCTGACCTATCAGGCCAAGCAGTTTTCTTTATTAATTAACCAATGAAACAACAGATTGATAGAAGACATCACATATGAAGTTGAGTATCATTCTTTCGAGGTCTGTCAAGAATTTTGCTGGGATTTTGATAGGCATTTCACGGACTCTAGATTGCTTTCAGTAAGATTATCATTTTTACTATGTTAATTTTACCTACCCAAGAGCATGGGAGATCTTTCCACTTTTTGGTGTCTTCTTCACTTTCTTTCTTCAAAGATTTAAAGTTCTTGTTATACACATCTTCCACCTGTTTGGTTAAAGTTTCTCTGAGACATTTTATGCTATCTTTGGCTATTGTGAAGGGTGATGTTTCTGTGATTTTTTTTCTCGGCCCATTTATCATATGTGTAAAGTAGGGCCATTGCTTTCTTTTTTGTTAATCTTGTATCCTGCTACACTACTGAAGGTGTTTGTGAGTTGTAGAAGTTCCTTGGTATAATTTTTGTGGTTACTTATGTAAAATACCATATCATCAGCAAATAGTGAGAGTTTGACTTCCTCTTTTCCAATTTGTAGCCCCTTGGTCTACTTCTGTTGTCTTATTCTTCTAGCTAGGACCACAAGAACTGTATTGAATAGATATATGGAGGGAGTGAACAATCATTTCTTGTTCCTAATTTCAGAGGGATCGATGGGAGTTTCTCTCCATTTAGTTTGATATTTTCTGTTGGCTTTCCATGTATTGCTTTGATTTTATTTAGATATGTTCCTTGTATTCCTTCTGTCTCCATGACCTTGATCATGAAGGGATGTTGTATTTTGTAGAAATCTTTTTTTTTTTTTGCATCAAATGGTTCATCTAATTATCATGTGGTTTCCATTTTTCAGTTTGTTTATATGGTGGATTACACTGATAGATATTTGTATGTTGAACCATCCCTGCATCTCTGGGATGAAGCCAACTTGATGATGGTGGATGTTGGTTCTGATGTGTTCTTGGATTCGATTTTCCAGTATTTATTGAGTATTTTTTGCGTTAATGTTCATGAGTGAGATTGGTCTGTAATTCTCTTTCTTAGTAATGTCTTTATGTGGTTTGAGTATCAGGTAATTATAGCCTCATAGAAAGGGTTTGGCAATGTTCCTTCTGTTTTTATTGTCCCACTTTAAGAGTTTATTATAGAGAAAAAAAGACATGTGAGCAGGTTGGGGAGACCTGGTGCTGAGAAGAAAACATGAAGTGGGCAAGTCCTGTTTTGAAACCGCCTAACGCATTTGCATAGGGACTTGGCTTACATAGCTGTGTCTTCTGCAGGGTAGATCAAGATCACACAGGGTTTAAGGCCCTGGATGGCTATGTACATTGTCACAACACTTGATGGCGCATGCCTGGCTCTGGAACCCAGACGTGCCAGTGCTTGGGGTGGTAGACATTTTGGAAGAGTGGTGGGTGATGGAAATGATAACATTTAACCAATATGTTTATTATAAAAATTGGGGAGTTAAGAATAGCAGATCGGCAAGAATAGGACATCGCATGTATTGAGAGCATTTCCTGCTGATTTGTGGACATGAGAAAGTTAGGGTGCTTGGCCACATCTTGGGGTAGCTGGTTACTTCAGTGTGTCCTTGTCTTTGTAGAACATGTTTGACTAGCACATGTCAGCACCAATCTATTCCGGAGAGAATGTTGAGCCCTGAAGACACTCCACCTGGAGTTTGGTTTCTTCTTGACACAATTGGCCTTTGGGCAAGAAACTGCCCATGTCTCAACCACTGACAAAGTACACGATGTCCGGATTGGATAAGCAAGACACAAGGAAAAGGACTGCCAAAGCTTGCCAAGACAGGGTAAGACGGTTCTGAAAATTTTTCTGCCTCTGAAAATGGTCTGTCAGTTATGCTAGGTCTTAGCCAAAGTTGATTACTTCAACATTATAATGAGACTTTGGGTTATTGCTCAGGTAGCCAATTTCTCTGTCACATACTGTTTGCTTGGCTTCTGCTTGATTGTATTTCCTACCTATTCAAGTAATATTGTCTCCCTTCACAGGCCTTCCATGGGGTTGAAGATTAGATAGTCTTAGCCACCTTCTTCTTATGATTTGGCAAGCTAATTTCCAATGCAAGACTTATACTCTTTAAAATAGAATGTTTATTAAAACATTTATCATGTGTTCCTTGCTTAATATTGTTTATGTTGGTTGTAATTTTCTACTTGATATCGGTTCATATTGTGTATAGTTCTTATTGGGTTTGTATAGTTCTTATTTAGACAAAAGTGGGAGGTGATGGGGAATCTTTGTCAAACATTTATCTTNGCAATTACTCGGTGCAGCTCACAATGCATAGGCGTTGGAGAAATCACTTCTGCAGGACAGGCCAGTCAGAAGGAAGCCACCCGGTCTGAACAGGGCTGTACTTGACTGAGACTCTGGTGCGCACTCAACATCTGGTGCATGGCTGGCCGTGATCATATAGTGGTTAGTACTCATCATTGTCGACACAGCAACCTTGATTCAAATCCGATTCATGGCAATCAGTGTCCTTCCTGTCTGGTGTGCTGCTTTCTTGTCCCCATACACCCAAGCCTAGCTAATGTCTTGACACGTATTCCAGACTCTCTAGTTCAAGTCCTGCAGACATGGAGGAACTCAAACTCTGTTAGTACAGTTTGTGCCTGCACTATTCACTGTCAATCACGCTGTCTCAGGTGGACTCACAAAATCACCTTCACTGTCAATCACCCTAACCTAGGGCATAGTAAGCACCATCTTTGAGCAACAACATCCCTTCCCCTGGTTTTGCTCGTGTCAGCATGATGCAGGGTCTGAATGTTCCTATCTGGTATTTGTCTTAGTAATAACACATTACTGGGAAAGCTTGTTTTCTATATCCTGCCCTCCCTTTATGTGTCCTCCCCCCATTCCTAGTGATGGCTCCTAGAAATGGAGTCTCAACTGACCATCTCCTTCACCAGGCAAGGATTTCAGTGGTAGGACTGGGCTGCATTCAATTCAGTTGTTGGCCAAGGGTGCCCCATGGAAATCTCCAAACCACCCAGGCTGCTGCTAAGACACAGGGCTGCTCTCCAGAAACTGCCAGCGGGTCCATTGCTGAGGTAACATCCACACATGGAACATGGGGAAGTCAAGCTGGGTCATACAGGAAGCCTGCATCCCTACCTTCTAGTCTCTTGGGTGAGAGAAGGTACTCTGTGGGCTATCGAAAGAGAAAAGCAGACACCAAACAACACATTCACAAACCCTTGACCTACAAAATGTCCTGCCCACAAAATATGAAGGACAATGGTGGCACAGAACTTGTGGGAATCGCAAACCAGTGTCAAAATTGACTTAAGGCATACTCCACCAGAAGGAACCCACACCAAATACTTGCTTGTATAGCCAAGAACCAGAGTAGATAGATAGATAGATAGATAGATAGATAGATAGATAGATAGATAGACAGATAGATTGATAGATAGATGATAGATAGAAGACAGACACACAGAAAGATAGATAGTAGGTAAGTAGGTAGATAGATAGATAGATAG
>NW_026068635.1:22132-23079 GCF_014885135.2 Alexandromys fortis
CTTACACAGTCCTGATCATCACAAGTGCATGGATGCTCACATACAAGGACACTGCATTGCATCCACATGTGTAGTTCCTAGCTAACAATATGGAAGAAGAGATCACCTGGGATCCTATAAAGAAGAGAGTTAACTTTCATTAGCCAACACCCTCTCCCCCGTATTCTAAACCAGGCACAGGGATGTGGTGATGTGGTGAGGATTCTGTATTTTTCTCTGTTTTGATAATTTTTCATCCTATTTCTACTTTATATGTGTGGGTGTTTTGCCTGCCTGTGTGTCTTATGCAGCACATGCCCGCCTGGTGCCTGGGAGAAGAACACAGTGGGCAGAGCAGTCAATGTAGTGCTTGCCTTGTGCACCCAGGCCACAAATGGTGGGTGCCAGGGTTCCTTGATCAGTTATCTAAGCCTGCATAGCAAGTTTTCCAGTCAGTACTAAAGGCTTAGTTCTGTGGTACAGGACCACTGCCTGATGGTGGACCAGCCCCTTGTTCTTACTCAGTGCTTCCCCGTGGCTCCAAGGAGGGCAGCTTCCTCCAACAGGAAGTCACTAAACCATAGGTTACCGCATTTTCGACCAAATGAGTTCAAGAAAACTAGATAATCTCTAATACCAGAATTCAAATAAATCTTTGCGTCCAGTAAGATGATTATGTCAGGAATTTGTCTAAGTAAGAGAAGAAGGCTGACACATGGCCTAATGAGGGCATGTATTGCTTCATGCTTAACAATATTCCATGGAAGGTCTTGACTTCATTGAATGTTTACTCATCAATGAAGGGCATTTGAATATTTTCTGGTTTGGCGGTGCTCTGAGGAATGCTTCTATAACCCGGGTGTCCCCTAGATTCTCTGTGAACCCTTACTTCTCATTCTGGGATCACTGTGCCATCTGGGGACAGCAATCCAAGTTCTGAAAAATTATACATAGCTTCTCACAGGGCT
>NW_026068636.1:0-9552 GCF_014885135.2 Alexandromys fortis
GACCTCATTACAGATGGTTGTGAGCCACCATGTGGTTGCTGGGAATTGAACTCAGGACCTTTGGAAGAGCAGGCACTGCTCTTAACCTCTGAGCCGTCTCTCCAGCCCCCTGTATTCCATTTTTTTAAAAATTGGATTATGTGTTCTTTTGGTGTCTGATTTCTTGAGTTCTTTGTATATTTTGGAGATCAGACCTCTTTCTGATGTGGGGTTAGTGAAGATCTTTCCCTATTCTGTAGGCTGTTGTTTTGTCTTATTGACTGTGTCCTATGCTTTTCAGTTTCAGGAGGTCCCATTTATTGATTGTTTCTCTCAGTGTGTCTATGCTGCTGGGGTTCTATTTAGGAAGTGGTTCCCTGTGCTAGCGCGTTCAAGAATACACAAGATTTTTAAAGTGTGTGTGTGTGTAGTATGTGTATGTACATACATTTAAATAAGTTAAAATAGAAAAGGTAAAACCTTTCAGGGCCAGGAAAAGCTGCACAGCCTGATGACCTGAATTCAACCCCCAGGACTCATGGGTGGGAAGAGAAAGGAAGCTTTTCAGCTAGGTATGATGATAAATGCCTGTATGTCTAGCAGTTGGCAGGAAGACTGAGTTTTTTAGGCCAGCTAGGGCTACATAGCAAGACCTTGTCTCAAAATCCAAAAGGGGGTTTTTGCTAGAGGATTTGGGTTCAGTTTCTAGTTCCAGCTCCAGTTCCATAGGATTTAATGCCCTCTTCTGACCTATGTGAGCTTTTCATACAAGTAGTGTTTAAGATACATGCAGGCAAAAGACCAATACCCTAAAATAAGATCACAACTGGGGGTGGGGCTGGAGAGATGGCCCTGTAATTAGTAGCACTTGCTGCTATTTGCAGCAGGTCTGGGTTTGGTTTCTAGGCTCACAATCTAGAACTCCAGTCCCAGGGTGTCTGAGACTCCGTAGTCTGATACATGCACATGGTATGCATGGATACATGGAGGCAATACACACAAACAGTACATTTAAAACTTAAAAAAAAATTTCAAGATAGGGTTTCTCTGTAGCCTTGGTGCCTGTCCTGGTACTTGCTTTGTAGACCAGGCTGGCCTTGAACTCACAGAGATCCACCTGCCTCTGCCTCCCAAGTGCTGGGATTAAAGGTGTGCACCACCACTGCCCAGCTCTCCAAAATAATTTTTTTAAAAAACATAAAATATACCTGGGTTTCAAAGAAGAAAAATTAAGATTTCTTAAATTTAAGGTAGTTAAGAATTTGCATGTTTTCAAAAGACGTTCAGACCCTTTCATGATGAGAGGGAATGGGAAAATGGTGGTGGCCAGTGCCACCTACCGTTCGGTTGTGGAATTGCAGGTAAGTTCTACTCGGTGAAGGGTTGAACCAGGCAGGGTTCTCCTGGTTTTTCAGAAAAAGACAAAAGCACGGTGTTGCCTTTAACTCACTTTCCTGTCTCATGTTGTCTTATTTCTCAGAATAAGAGGTTGAGGCAGGAGAATCATGAATTTGAGTGTTTGACAGGAGTGGTGGACTCCAAACTCTAGTCCTCATCTTTGTGCCACGAGCGAGGCCTCCACAGTGATGACCAGTGTCAGCCAGCTCCTTAGGAGGAGCGCGGTGCTGTGTACAGGGAAGCGGCAGGAAACTGGAGGCCCCGGCACACAGTGCCATCCAGACGGGCAGCGGAGCATGGCAAGCAGCCTGAGAACGACCTTCGCTCTGGACTTCTGCAAGTTTCCATCTTTCTGACCTTTTACCCATGCTCAAAGATGTGTTGATAGCCATTGTTATGATCTGACTGAAAAACATCCCTCACAACCTCATGTGTTTGAACCCTTGGTGCCCAGTTTGTACTTTCTTTTGAGAGCTGGCGTCTAGCTGGAAGGAGGGGTTGCTGACTTACAGCGTAGCGATATATTAGCACTGCTTACTATAGATCCCAGGAAGTATGCAAGAGAAAGGGGCTAGGCTGGGAGCCAAGTGTGGATTCAAGTCCCTGGATCAATGGTAACCCTAAGAAAAAGATCTCTGAGATTAGCCGGGCGATGGTGGTACACACCTTGGGAAGCAGAGATAGGTGGATCTGTGAGTTCGAGGCCAGCCTGGTCTACAGAGTGAGTTCAGGATAGCTAGAGGAGCTACACAGAGAAACCTTGTCTTGGGTCGGGGTGGGGTGGAGTGGTGGGGGGTGGTTCTGAGACTCAGCTTTTTTTCTGCCAGATGGGAAGGAGTACCGCACTTCCCAGGATTGCCACAAGGGGGAGGTAAGATAGTTTAGCAAGAAGGTCCTGCAGGCTGAGAACTAACAAGTTACTGGTGTGCACACCTTTAATCCCAGCACAGAGGCCGAGGCAGGCAGCTCTTTGTGATTTCAAGGCTAGCTTGGTCTACAGAGTGAGTTCTAGGACAGCCAGGGCTTTGTGTTGAGACCCTGACTCAAAAGAAACAAAAAAATTACTAAACAAACTTTCTAAACATTGCTGTGTTGTTAGTGTTCACTTCCTGCCAGAGGATTAGTGCGAAGTTGTTTCGTATGTAACGTGCCATTCGAACTCCTGGAGCACGTTCTTTCCTTCTGTGATCCACTCCTATGGCAGGGCCTCTGTGTCTTAGGTACTGGCCCAGAATGCCTGCCTGCCTTTCTGGTTCCCGTAGTGTTTGAAGAAGGGTAAGCCAGCTTGGCGATTGAGGCTGGAGATCACGTGTCTAGACTACAGCGTGAGTTAAGACCAGTCTGGACAAACTAGAGAGAGCTCATGGCAAAAGGACTTTTTAAGGCTGGGGTTATAGCTCCATGGTAGAACACTTGCCTAGCTTGCAGGAGGTCCTGCAATATAGGATCCAGTACTGCAAAGTAAGTGCAGTCTACAAAAGATAGCTGGGCTGGCGGCACAGGCCTGAGATCCCAGCATGAGGGAGAGAGAGGGCTAAGGATCAGGGGCAAGTGAGGTGGCTCAATGGGTAAATTCATTGCTGCCAAGCCTGGCAACCTGAGTTTGACCCCTGAGACCCCCATGGAGGAAGGAGAGAACCAGCCCCCACAAGTTATTCTCTGACCGCTACTCATGCACCATAGAAATAGAAAATGGAACACTTCCTTCCTTCCTTCCTTCCTTCCTTCCTTCCTTCCTTCCTTCCTTCCTTCCTTCCTTCCTTCTTTTCATTTAAAGTAAAATCAGGACTTTGAAGCCAGCCTTGAGAGTAGCACAGAGGGAAAAGGGGGGCTAGAAAAGTGACTTGGTAGTAATGTTCAAGGTTCTGAATTTAGTCCTTAGCAAGAATAGATGATAGATAGTGAAAGACCCTCGAAGAGGACTTTCTCTCAGGAGGAGACCTCCCCGCTGCCAAGGAACAGGCCGAGGCCATACGGATGCAAATCGCAAGAGGTTTATTGGGTAAACACAGGTACCTGCGGGCGGCAAGTCTTTCGGAGGACTTGCGCGCCTGCCAACTGGAGGGCGGGTTTTTTATAGGGAAGAGCAAAAAGCAAGTTTACAGAAGCAAAAGCATGGTTATCGGAATGAGGCGGGGGCAAGAATGGTTTCTTCTCTCAGCATGGGTGTCAGCAAAAGTCATCCTGTTCCTATCTTATAGATATCCTGTTTTGCAGTCAATCTGCTATGTTGATGTCCTATCTTATTGATATCCTGCCTTGCAGTCTTCCTATCTCATCCTGCTCTCTCAAGCACATGGGATGTTCTTACGAGAGCAGGCTGGCTGCTGCGGGTTTTGAGGAGGGGGTCTGTAGGGTCTTTCAGATAGATAGATAGATAGATAGATAGATAGATAGATAGATAGATATAGATAGGCAGATAAATATGATAACCAAAAGAGAAAGAAGGAAGGCCAAGTGTGGTGACTCACTCGGGAGGCTTAGTGCACAAGGATCAGCAGTTTAAGGTTAGCTTAGATCACAGGCTTGGTGGTGCATGCCTGTGAAATCAGCACACAGGGTTGGAAAGAAATCCAGAGCTGAGACAGCAAGTGTGTCTACACACCCAGTGTCTGTGTGCTCTTGTACTGGTCTAAAGCTGCTTACCCACGAGACTTCTGCAAGCTGAGTCACTGAGAATGTAATTCTGTGAGCCAGTGCATGCTGAGGCAGGATGGCAGTCATTGACTTGCCTTGATGTCAAGTGCTGGGAGCAGGAGGCTGTTTACCCCCATCGCACAAAGCCTGCTGGGATCTGGTGAGGTTTCAGGAAATGCTTGCTATTGAATGCATGAGTCACACCAGTCTACAGAACACAGGCAGGACCTTTTCTTTGGTAACAATTGAGTTCCAGTTTCCTGGAGGTATTCTTCCTTCTCCTGGTGAATGTACAAACAACATCCTTGAAGACCAAGCAGGGACAATGGGGTACCTTCTCTACTTCACCTTCTGTGAGCTGCAACCAAAATTTAATTTGCTCCATGAGAAAAAAAAAAAAAACCCTTCATAGTTTAGAATGGTCATTTCAATTGAACTGTTGTTATAGACCCTATAGAGGATGTGTTGCTGGGTCTAAAGGTACAGCCTGTATCCCCAGCTCTTGGGAGGCAGGACAAGGGGGTTGCAAGTTTGAGACTAGCCTGGGCTACATATTGAGACCCTGCCAAAAGCAGGGTGGGCGGGAGGAGATGAGGATTATCAGGTCTAAAGAAACTTTGTTTCCCAAATTCTGGTAAGTTAGACAAAAGCCAACATCTTCTCAGGAACTGATGGAGCTAGTCCCCGCTGTCAAAAAGTCATTCTCCTGTTCTCTACCAAAAGGGACATAAGGCTTTTCCATCAACATGTGCCTGCACTACCTACCTATCAGCATATCGAGGTCCATGCTGGCCTCCAGACGCCCTCAGTCCCTACCCACAATGCTCCACTTCAAAGCTCCCACTCCAGCCTCAGGCTCCCTTCCTCCCAAATACCTGTTCCCTTAGAACCCTGGAGATTGCCCTCTGTGCTTTCCCAAGACGACCTGGACAGTTTATAATAAACCTTCCCCCTGCCCACCCACAGAGTGGCTCTTTTGGTTTCTTTACTAGGCCCTCTCATTTACCACTGTCCTAATTCAGGCACTAGACAACAGAGCAAATGTCAACAATGCAAGAGTTTTTGGATCCTATGCCATAGTAACGGCTGGAGGTGGAGAGAAGACAGGGTTTAGAGCAGAAACTCCTCTCCCCTGAGACTGAGGCCTTGTATCCCCCAGGGATATGGCTAGCACTCACAGGGACCATTGAGGACAACAGATACCCAAGCGCCCAGACAGACCTGAGAATGGCTAGGAGCAATGCACCAAGTCCATTATCTCAGCTCAGGGTGATGTTAGTGGCTTCAGGGACTTCTGTGCTAAAGAGCAGGTCTACACCCGGACACCGTGTATTAGTGGTGATTATGAGCCTGTTTGTACTTTCGCCAGAAGGAGGAGGACTCCTGCAAGTGACTACGTTTTATTTCTAGAGAGAGACAACATCAACAAAGCTCCACAGCTCCTGACCCTGCCTTCTCCCCTTGGGTTGGGACGGGAGAACCCCGAGAGCACCATTCTGGTCCACAAGCAATGCCCACTGCAGGCATAGCCCTGGGACGAAGGCTTGTTTCATGCAGGACTGTGGGAATTCTAAGGCCTGGTAATGACCCCAAACGAAATAAAATGGAAGCTTAAAGACAGCTCAGTGCTAACCCGTGTTCTCTGGTGTCCTGGTGAGTTTCATGTCGGCTTGACACAAGCTAGAGTCATCTGAAAGGAGGGAACCTCAAATGAGAAAATGCTTCCATAAGATCCAGCTGTATGACATTTTCTTAATTAGTGATTGGCAAGGGAGGGCACGCTATTGTGGGTGGTGCCATCCAAGAATTGGTGGTCCCAGGTGAGTTCGAGACCAGGCTGGTCTATAGAGCTCCGGATAGCCAGTGCTGTTACACAGAAAAGCCCTTTCTCAAACAAACAAACAAAGCAGGCTGAGCAAGCCATAATGAGCAGCTCAGTAAGCAGCACACGGTACTCCCCCATGGCCTCTGCGCTGGCAAATGAGGGTCATCAACCAAAACTCTTTTAAGAAAGAGATGTATAGGAAAGAAGAGTCCAGAAGAGTGGCTGCCTCTGCCACTTAATGGCAGTTGTCAACTGAAGTTGTGCAGACGCTTATATAGGGCTTCTTAGGGGCAGAGTTTTCCCAGGGAGACGGGGGAATTGGTTAAATTTTCCCTGCTCAGGGATTGGTCAGTTTAGCTGGTCAGGGGCAGAGATGGCTCTGACTTCATGGCCAAACTATGTTTCTTTCAGTGGTCCTTTTTAGCTTTTTGACTCTAATCTTAGGACCAGGGCATATTCTCAGTATTTGTCTTAAGGTTGACTTTGAAAACATATACAGGGAACGAAAAAAGGCTTATTCCTGTAACTAATTATACCAGTACATTAAAGATGACTAACTTGTATTTTCTAACAGTCTATAATAAGTTAGCAGCTTAAAAACATTTTTTTAATTTATTGAGCTCTACATTTTTCTCTGCTCCCTTCAATGCCTCTCCCCTCCCTGCTTCAATCCTCCTGCAAGGTCCTCATGCTCCCAATTTACTCAGGAGATCTTGTCTTTTTCTACTTTCTACTTCCATGTAGATTCGATCTATGTAAGTCTCTCTTAGTGTTTTCATTGTTATCTAAGTTTTCTGGGATTGTAGTTTGTAGGCTGGCTTTCTTTGCTTTATGTTTAAAAACCACCCATTGATAATTCAGGTGAGCATTGTTTAATTTCCATATGTTTGTGGGTTTTCAACAACTAGTATTGCTGTTGAGTTCTACTTTTAAACCATGGTGATCTGAAATGTACATTGGGTTTTTCCAATTGTTGTATTTGTTGAGGTTTGTTTTGTTACTGAGTATGTGGTCAATTTTTGAGAGGGTTCCATGAGGTGCTGAGAAGAAGGTATATTCTTTTCTGTTTGGATGGAATATGCTATAGATGTCTGTTAAGTCCATTTGAGTCATAACATCTGTTAGTTCTCTTATTTCTCTGTTCATTTTTTGTCTGATTGACTTGTCCAGTGGTGAGAGGGGAGTGTTGAAGTCTCCCACTGTTAGTGTGTGGGATTTAATATATGATTTAAGCTTTAGAAGTGTTTCTTTGACATATGAGGGTGCCCTTGTATTTGGGGCATAGATGTTCAGTATTGAAATTTTTCTTGGTGGATTTTTCCTGTGACTAATATGAAATAACCTTCTTTGTCTCTTTTGACTGATTTTAGCTTGAAGTCTATTTTGTTAGATATTAGAATAGCTACATCCGCTTGTTTCTTAGGTCCATTTGATTGGTATATTTTTTCCCAACCCTTTACTCTGAGACGATGTTTGTCTTTGAGGTTGAGATGCATTTCTTGTATGCAGAAGAAAGATGGATTCTGTTTTTGTATCCATTCTGTTATGCTTTTTTATAGGTGAGTTGAGTTCATTTACATTAAAGGATATTAATGACCAGTGATTGCTATCTCCTTTTAATTTAGTTTTCACCGTTGGTGATGTTAATTTGTGTATTTTTTTCTTCTTCGGGATTTTTTTAAAATATTTATTTATTTGTTATGTATACAATATTCTGTCTGTGTGTATGCCTGCAGGCCAGAAGAGGGCACCAGACCCCATTACAGATGGTTGTGAGCCACCATGTGGTTGCTGGGAATTGAACTCAGGACCTATGGAAGAGCAGGCAATGCTCCAAACTTCTGAGCCATCTCTCCAGCCCCCTCGGGATTTGTTGTTATGAGATCATCAATTGTGTTTTTGTTGGTGTAACTATCTTCCTTGGGTTGGAGTTTTCCTTCTAGTATTTTCTATAGGTCTGGGTTTGTGGCTAGGTATTGGTGAAATCTAGATTTGTCATGGAATATCTTGTTTTGTCCTTCTATGGTGATTGACAGGTGTAATTCTGATAGGTCTATTTTTACATGTTCCTTGGCCTTTTTCCTTTGCAGCTTTTAATATTCTTTCTTTACTTTGTATGTTTAGTGTTTTGATTATTATGTGGTGAGAGGACTTTTTTTTTTTTTTTTCTTTGGTAGGGAAAGTTTTCTCTGGTTTCTGCCCTTTCCCTTGGAGGACCCAGGTTTACTCACGCCCAGACTGGCAGAGCAAGTTAGCAGCTTTTATAAGGCTAGAACTCCACACTATGTAATGCATTTGAATTAAAGCTAATAACAAACCTGAATTAGTCATTCTGAGGGTAAACACAGAACAAGTTTATATCTAGCTGTTAATGTTGTCTCCTGCAAAGGCAGGGAAAAGATCCCAGGGTGAAATGGAAACAGGAGGGAGTCTAAGAGCTAGCATTGCCCTAGGGCAAACTGAGACTCAGGTCTACCTTCCTGCTGATCTATAGAACCCATCTTGGCAGGTGTGTACCAAGTTGCCCTGGAAAAGCTGCCCTGGGCCCTACGTATTTCCCCCTTTACAAGTACTGATGACAGGACTCAATCATGGGTCCTGTCTGTCCAGGAGCTCAAGGGGGTGATACTGGAACCTCAGTACCATCAGTTGAACAATATTGACCCTTTCTTGAACAAAAGTCGTTAAGTCTGTTGATAAGAAGATCATTAGCAGCCTCTTAGGGCTGAGACTAAGGTTATTAACCAAGGAGACCAGTTGAACAAGTTTTCATCCAGCTTCCTTGTGAGTGTTCCTTTCTCTTATCATTAAGAAGGCCATTGAATCTCTAATTACATAGAAGCAACATTCTTTCCCCAGAAGAGGAGGTCCACACCTCTTAGTATCAATACAAAAATTTATGACTTAGCTTATCCAAATAGCTTAAACCCAACAGAGTTAGCAAAGACAAGGAGGCTAAGCATACATTTTTAAGCCTGAATAGACCTTGGACAAGGATAGTTTTGTATGTTACAGTGATCCTCCCACTACAGAATTTTCCCCGTTGTTATTTTAAAACTGCAGTTTTGCCTAAGTTGTGAATTTCAGTTCAGATATCTGACATGTGGGTGGTCCTAGACTACCCCTGTATAACAACCTCCAAAAAATTGAGATTTATAGGCTTAGACACTGTTCCAAGTCCTGTTAAACTGCTTAGGTCATTGTCTTTTACATCACAAGAAATGAACATTTCTATTTCTGGTTAGCTTTTCGTGCTTATAGCTCTGACCCTAGTTTTTTTTTTTTTTTGTTTGTTTGTTTTGTTTTGTTTTTTGAGACAGGGTTTCTCTGTGGCTTTGGAGCCTGTTCTGGAACTAGCTCTGTAGACCAGGCTGGTCTCGAACTCACAGAGATCCGCCTGCCTCTGCCTCCCGAGTGCTGGGATTAAAGGCCTGCGCCACCATCGCCCAGCTTCTGACCCTAATTTTTAGCCTTCTATTTTAAGTTTAAATATTAACAATATTAACTATAGCAAAAGGTCAATCTCAAATTTAAAATGGAATTATGCCTTATGGGGTTTCTTTGAAACTACTCATGCATGGATTTTAAGTAAATAAAACATGGGTCTAACAAAGGAAGAGACATAATTCAATTTTAGATCCAGCTTTTAAAAAAAAAAAATCAGCCAGGTGGTGGTGGTGCACGCCTTTAATCCCAGCACTCGGGAGGCAGAG
>NW_026068636.1:11958-15131 GCF_014885135.2 Alexandromys fortis
AACTCTGCAGAGTCGTCCTAGCAACCAGCTGCTCAGCCAGTCAGCATCTGGTACTACAATTCGCCCTCAACATCTGGAACCATGGCAGGTGAGTACAGCGCCAACTCGAGCCGATTCATTCCGGGGAGTATGCAGGGGCTATGAGTTTTGTTCCTTGCTCAAAGAGGAAAAGGGAAGAGATTAGGATCCTGGACGAGCCTTGGCTTTGGCTGGTCTCTGGAAGGGAAGTTTTTGTTTCCTAGCCAGAAAGGCAGATTATTCTGCAGCTCATCCTCACCTGAGGGCAACTTGAGCATTGCCCCTTCAATGTCCCTTCCCTAACAGAGCTGGGAACCAAAGGGTCCTCTGTGAGCAGCCCTATGAGGTGATGAGAATCAAAGGGTCCTTTGTGGGCAGCCCCATGAGATGCTGGGAACCACAGGGTCCTCTGAAAAAGCAGCCCGTTCACTAAACAGCAGAGTCATCTCTCTGGCCCTTTTACTTGACTTGTGTAAAGTCTGTGGGCGCTCAGTCTAGAGTCACGGTGACTTGTGTAAAGTCTGTGGTGCTCAGTCTAGAGTCACGGTGACTTGTGTAAAGTCTGTGGGAGCTCAGTCTAAAGTCACAGTGACTTGTGTAAAGTCTGTGGGTACTCAGTCTAGAGTCATGGTGACTTGTGTAAAGTCTGTGGGCACACTGTGTAGAGTCACAGTGACTTGGCAAAATCTGAGCCAGGATTTTGCCAACCCCACCCTTCCCTTTGCTGACAAAGGCTACTTTTCAGGGTTGAGTAAAGATCAATCCATTAATCCATGTAGGCGGGATATGCAGGCAAGTCCAACGAAGTTCCTGTAATTTCTGTCGGAAATTTACATTTTGTACCCAGGAGGTCTCCAGCAGAAGGCAGTTAAATTTATCCCATATGTACCCATATCCTTAAACCCCCTCTCACTCCCCGAGTCCCAGGGAACCCTTTTGACTTCCATATGCAAGAGTCCTATTACAGCCTTCTCTTATCCAGTAACTTGGTACCTCCGCCCAGTGCTTTTGGGCTTTGGAATCCAGCCCCGCCTTTGATGGCTGCCCAACGCTGTGGGCAGGGCTACATCATATGATGGGTAGGGCTGCCCCAAATGGTGGGTAGGGCTGACACACACAGTGGGCAGGGCTGATTAGGCAAGACATAAAGCCAACAAGTGCTCAGCCCAGACTGCAGCCCACAGGATCTCTCAGAACTCTGCAGAGTCGTCCTAGCAACCAGCTGCTCAGCCAGTCAGCATCTGGTACTACAATTCGCCCTCAACATCTGGAACCATGGCAGGTGAGTACAGCGCCAACTCGAGCCGATTCATTCCGGGGAGTATGCAGGGGCTATGAGTTTTGTTCCTTGCTCAAAGAGGAAAAGGGAAGAGATTAGGATCCTGGACGAGCCTTGGCTTTGGCTGGTCTCTGGAAGGGAAGTTTTTGTTTCCTAGCCAGAAAGGCAGATTATTCTGCAGCTCATCCTCACCCGAGGGCAACTTGAGCATTGCCCCTTCAATGTCCCTTCCCTAACAGAGCTGGCCTATTTAGAGATAGGTGCTCATGTAGCCCAAGCTGCCCATAAAACTGTTCCATAGCAAAGGCTGGCCTTGGGTTCTCGTGCTTCCACTGCCCGAGTGCCAGGATTGTGTCTGTGCACTGCCATGCCTGGTTTATATGGCACTGGGTATCAAATTGGAACCAGGACTTGGTGCAATACTAGGTGAGCTCTCTACCACCTGAGCTCTGTGCCCATCCCCCCGGCCTAGGCCAGAGAGGATTCCAGCATTTGGAAATAAGTGCTGACATTTAACAATGCAGAGGCAATTTATAGGGACTCTTGCTGGGCTTGGCACATACCTTTAATTCCAGCACTAGGGAGGTAGAGGCAGGCAGATCTCATCAAGTTTGAGGCCAGCCTGGTCTACAAAGTGAGTTCCAGGACAGCCAGAGCTACATAGTAGAGAGAGGCTCCGTCTTAAAAAACAACAACAACAACAACAAAAAAGGGGGGGGGGACTGTCAAGTTCTGGAAGAAAACAAGAAGATGGGGAGATGGGGTTGGGCTGGAGCAGGGAAGCAGTGTAGTAGAACTGGGACCTGCCTGGCCCTGGATGGTTTGTTTCTACTGGGACCCTGGAAGAGGAAATCTGATTTGCTATTTGGCCTCTTTTTGTGAGAGTCTCCCCACTCTGTCATCATCCCAGGGGGTAAGTATGGGTAGAGGTCCTTGGAGGTCACTATCACACTTGTCTAGAACCTAACCGGCATCTACTGCTTGCTTGAGCAGCTAGCTGCCAGGACTAAGTGCTTCTTCCCCACAGTGGCTGGCTCTGAGTCTGGGCAGTGCTAAGGTTTAGGCAGCATTTCCACAGTCGGGGCAGAAGTCTACCTTTTTGTAGTAGACTTCCCCCCTAAAACTACTGCAGCCCCTACAGATACACTCACGATCTTCCCTTGCTAAAAGCAGGCAGGGGACCAGGTCAGTGCTGAGGTTGGCACGGCACCATTGTACTTTCTAGGAAAATGGGAGTGTCCGCGAAGCTCTCCCATGAACTGCTGGGAGAGCCAGCAGGGAGGAGCTTCCAGCAGCAGGTAAGGCTGTGTCTGCTAGTTTCTCTTTCTACGCTGTTCTCCATCTATGCACGAGGGATAAACGTGTATGTCCCCTGCATTGGCACCGCAGACACACAGAGAGCATGCACAGTTCATTTCTCTTATACCCATGCCTGCGATTCAGTTTAATGTTGGTTTATCCGTTCATCCACTTGTTCATTTTGGCCAGACTGGATTCGAACTCAATTTGGTCTAGGCCGATCTTACATTCCTGATCCTCCTGCCTCTCTTTCCAGTGCTGGGATTACATCTGTGTGCCACCATGCCTAACTAAATTTAATTTATAAGTTAGAGGAGATTAACAAAACTAAAAATGAAACAGTAAAATGATGACAATGGCTAACATTTAGAGTCAGGGTTGGCAAGATGGCTCATTGGATAAACGTACCTGCCACCGGGCTTGATGACCTGCGTTTCATCTCTGAGACTCACATGGAAAGAGAACCATCTCCTGCAAGTTCTGTCCAACATTCATATTCTCTCTCTCTCTCTCTCTCTCTCTCTCTCTCTCTCTCTCTCTCTCTCTCTTTCTCTCTCTCTCTCTGTCTCTCTGATTT
>NW_026068637.1:0-1273 GCF_014885135.2 Alexandromys fortis
TGTGATCTGTAAGTTTTTTCCCCTTTAAATAAATAACACCCTATTAATCATAACTCCAAACTGGTGTTGCCTTGTTCGTGACTTACGCCTTCACTTTTGTATGCAGAAGGAGGATGGATTCTCTTTTTGTATCCAATCTGTTAGACTGTGTTCTTTATAGGTGAGTTGAGTCTATTTATATTAAGGGATATGAATGATCAGTGATTGCTATCTCCTGTTAATTTAGTTTTCATTGTTGGTGATGTTAATTTGTGTGTTTTTTCTTCTATGGGATTTGCTGCTGTGAAATCATCAATTGTCTGTGTTTTTGTTGATATAGCCAACTTCCTTGGCTTGGAGTTTTCTTCTAGTATTTTGTGTGGGGCTGGGTTTATGGCTAGATATTGGTTAAATTTGGTTTTGTCATGGAATGTCTTGTTTTGTCCTTCTATTGTGATTGAAAGTTTTGCTGGGTATAGTAGTCTCTGCTGGCATCCATCTTCTCTTAATGCCTGCATAACACCTGACCATGACCTGGCTTTAATTTTCTCCAGTGAAAATTCAGGTGTAAATCTTATAGGTCTGCCTTTATATATTACTTGTATTTTTCCTTCTCAGCTCTTAATATTCTTTCTTTACACTGTATATTTAGTGTTTTGATTATTATCTTATAAGGGGACTTTTTGGTGCAGTCTATTTGGTGTTCTATAAGCTTCTTGTATCTTCATAGGCATATCTTTCTTTAGGTTGGAAATGTTTTCTTCTATAATTTTGTTAAATATATTTTGTTTGCTTTTGAGTTGTACTTTTCTCCATCTTCTGTACCTACTTTTCATAGGTTTGACCTTTTCATGGTGTCCCACATTTCCTGGATATTTTGGGTGAATCTTTCATTAGATTTAATATTTTCTTTTACTGATGAGTCTATTTCCTCTATTGTATCATCTGTGCTTGAGATTCTTTCTTCCATCTCTTGTATTCTGCTGTTCATGCTTGTGTTTGTGGTTCTTGATCATTTTCTCATGATGTCTGAGAGAGAAAAAGGACTGCAGATCAATAAAGAGACAGACATAGAACATAATAAAATTGTAGTTTATAAGGTAGAAACCTGGTGTTAGGATGAGGTGCTTAATCTTATTTAGAAATGCTAATTAGGAAAATCAATGGAGGATTTTAATTGCTGGCTTTTGATATTCTGATAGATGTACTTTAGAAGTCAGTCTCAGGAGAAGGAATTAGTCACATAAGTAAATAGACTTTGGTGAAGAATTTCAGGATGTAAACTAATGGGTTG
>NW_026068637.1:5720-10093 GCF_014885135.2 Alexandromys fortis
TGATGAGTCTATTTCCTCTATTGTATCATCTGTGCTTGAGATTCTTTCTTCCATCTCTTGTATTCTGCTGTTCATGCTTGTGTTTGTGGTTCTTGATCATTTTCTCATGATGTCTGAGAGAGAAAAAGGACTGCAGATCAATAAAGAGACAGACATAGAACATAATAAAATTGTAGTTTATAAGGTAGAAACCTGGTGTTAGGATGAGGTGCTTAATCTTATTTAGAAATGCTAATTAGGAAAATCAATGGAGGATTTTAATTGCTGGCTTTTGATATTCTGATAGATGTACTTTAGAAGTCAGTCTCAGGAGAAGGAATTAGTCACATAAGTAAATAGACTTTGGTGAAGAATTTCAGGATGTAAACTAATGGGTTGTTAGCAATACAGAAAATTGGGGAGAAAGGGAAGGCTTACATGAGTCATGCTTGAGTAGGCTAGTGTGTCTTCACTGAGTGTTGTATTATTTTAATTTAACATTTCAATGTAATATTTCCCTTGCTCAGTTATTTAACCAAGTTGCTGATGGTTTTCTCCATCTTAAGTTTGCCTACATGTCACCAGCCTTCCTCCCTACATCCTTGTCTGAATGAATTCTTTAGTTTTTATCTTTTGTTGTAATTGATCATTTTATTAGTACATTTTTAAAATCTTCACACAATCTTTTATCTTTTTTCAGATCTTTGATTGTAATCCTTCAGTGAATGATTATCCCTTGGGACATCAATTTTACTTGATTTTTGATAATTTCTGTGTATGATTCATACCTGTTGGTTTAAGTACCTCTTAGATTGATGTGAGGCTTTAGTAAACTTCAAATTCTACACTCAAGGGTTCACCACCCAGAATATTCAGAGAACTATGCAGCCCTAAGGAATGTGAAGATCTCCAGAAACTTTTTGTAGTCTGAAGCATTTGTTCCCTGCCAGATCATCAAATTACATATTCAATGTTTCTTAATGAAAATATGGACATGATTAGTTATTTATATGGTTAACAGGAACAAAATATACCCCCCCAAAAAACCCACTAAATTCTATTTACTTATATGAGACTGGAAGGGAACATCTGTTGACACAAAGTTATATCAACCATTAGGGTGAATAGAATGATATCAGTCTCCACAGTCAAAAATTAGATAGAGAAATTTCTGAAAGAGATGTGGTCCCAGAATCAAAGACAATATATATCATAATTTCCCTCCTTTTCAGATTCTAAATATGTCTGCATGAAAGCATGAGTGTCTTGTGCTAATATGTGTAAATATACTCTGTATACATGTCTATCTATATGTATATGTGTTTGTGGGTGTATATAGGTATGAGTGGCAGGAGGTAAAGGCATGTGTGAATGTATATGTATGAGAGACTGAGTGATAAATATAGAAGAGAAACTAAGGGAAGAAGAGATAACAGGAGAGGGAAGAAGAAATGAGGAAGATTTGTGGGTAGAGTAAATGCATATGATTTACTGGGAAAAAATCCTACTTATAAGAAAATTGAGTAAAAATCCCATGTACAATAAAGTAACTTCTAGAGGCAACACATTTTTCATTCCAAGTTTTATTATAGGGCCATAGTAATGAAAATACGTTGGTACTCTCATAAAAACAAATGGGTTGACTAATAGAATCAAATTGAATTCTGTGATATTAACCCACATATGCCTGAACACCTGATTCTTAACAAAGAAGCTAAAATTAGACAACAGAAAAAGGAAGCATCCTCAATAAATGGTGCCGACATAACTGGATGTCAGCATGCAAAAGAATGCAAAGTAGACCCATATCTATCTGCATGCACAAAATCAAGTCCAAATAGATCAAATACTTCAACTGAACTGCATAAAAAAGAAGTGGGAAGTAGCCTTGACTTCATGGGCACCAGAGACCACTTCTTAAATATAACACCAGTAGCACAGACACTGAGAAAAACAATTAATAAATGAGAACTTCTGTATATGAGGAGATCCTATAAAGCAATGGAAAAAGTCATTAAGACAAAACAATAGCTAATCCCATATCAGACAGAGCATTAATCTCCAAAATACAGATCTCATGAAACCAGACATAAAAATACCAAATAATCCAATTAGCAAATGGGATAAACATCCAAACAGAGAATTTTCAACAGAGTAATAGCAAATGGCCGAAAGACACTTAAGGAATTGATCAATATCATTAGTCATCAGGGAAATGGAAATCAAAATGACTCTGAGATACCATCTTACACTTGTCAGAATGGCTAAGCTCAAAAACACCAATGATAGCTCATGTTGCAGAGGATATGGAGTATGAGTAACACTCCTCCATTGCAATGCAGATGTGAATGCAAATTTTTACAGCCTCTTTGGAAATCAGTACAATTTGAGTACAATAAATTTACTTCAATTAAAGATTTTAAGGGGCAGAAAGATTGATCAGAGGGCAAAGATACCTGCCAACAAGCCTGATGTCATAGCTGACTTTGATCCCCAGACCCAAATGACAAGCAATCAATATAGTTCAAGTGTTCTCTGGTGTCCACACTCTGCCATGTCAAATGTGTACCTAGAAATATGCCCACACATACACACAGACAAACAAACACACTCTCACAAGCACACAGAAAGACTACTTAATTAACTAAAATGTAATAAAAAGTAAATAATTTATGGAAAGGTAAAGAAAAAAAACAGAAGAAATGTACACCAGAAAGGAAATAAGAAAGCACCACAGAATTCAGTAAAAGAACATAAACATTTTTTTCTAGTTTCCAAACTGCTATTATCATCATTACTACTGTCCGTAGTGTTTTATGTTGGACACTGAATTTCCAGAACTATAAAAATAAACTCATATCCGAGCAGCAGGGCTTGTGGTAATGTATTACAGAAGGACTGGAAAGATAACACTGAATTCTTTTTCACCACTGTTTGAACACATCAGTCTCAGTCAGCAGGGAGACATATGCAGGTCCAGGGCTGTGTGGTGCAGCCAGCTGGTGAAAATGTCAGAGAGGTTTTTGTTGGAGGCTGAAGCACTGTGGGAGGAACATTACAATGCTGCATACAGTAGTAATTTGCCAGGTCTTCAGCCTGGACACTGTTGATGGTGAGAGTGAAATCTGTCCCAGATCCACTGCCTGTGAAGCGATCAGGAACCCCAGTGTGCCGAGTGGATGCATCATAGATCAGTAGTTTGGGAGCCTGCCCTGGTTTCTGCTGGTACCAAGACAAGTAGTTATTGCTGAGACTCTGACTGGACTTGCAGCTGATGGTGACCTTCTCTCCTGCTGACACAGCTATGGAGGATGGAGACTGGGTCATCACAATATCTGCACAGGCTCCTGCAATCAGCAATAAAAATGATGATGTGTACTATGAAAAAATTGAATTTAATATCTTTGTAATATCATATCACATATTGTCAGAATATTATTGTGTAAGACAAATTCTATCATGACACATATTGTAAATATCTTATATACAAAGAAATGACTCTAAAAAGATTATAATACTTTTGAATTCCTCACCAAACACCCAGAGCAGCAGGCACAGGAGAACCTGGGTATGTGACACCATCTTGATCCCCCTGCCTGTCAGTTCTCACTGAAATGGCTTGGTTTATAAATTCAAGGTGGATGGACTGAGTTGGAGGAACCTATGCAAAGCAGTTAGCAAATATCTTAGAAAATGCATGGGCAGTGTGTGTGACTAGCTGGTGTCAATCAACAGGCAAAAATAACAACATGGGGAGTGTGAGCAATCACTGAATGATATTATCTTACAGTACTCAAACATATATCTCTTGGGTACTCTAATGACAATTTTGGTTTAAAATTCACAAAATTTAAATCAGTTTGTTTTGCAGAATATTAGGAAAGCTGTCTAAGATTAACAATACTATGGAAGTGATGAATTATGTTCCAAAAAATCACAACCAAAAGAACTTAGAGTTCCTTTGAAATTTGAAATTCAATAAAAGAAAGAAATGATGGAGAAAGGAAAGAAGAATGACAGAGAGAGAAAATGGAGGTTAAATTTGTTCATGTTATCCTATTTTTAAAACTAAACTTAATAAAGGACAATGAACAGTGCCACCAACATTGTACTCCAGGTTCTAGACTTAAAAAAGTGCCTCCCAGAATTCTCTCTATACAAATCCTGGTGAACATTAAGATTGAGATGAGAGAATCTTAAATCTCAAGCAGTGGTACATCCTGCCAAAACAAACAATGTCCTCTGCACAACTTAGGGAACTGAAACAAGATGATAAATTGTGGGAAATAGAAGATGAAGAAAACAAACTTGATTTCTTTTAAAATTTCATTGTTGTAGACCAATACTTACCAAGAATGTTTATTCCATAATGCATTTTATAAGATTACTTACAA
>NW_026068637.1:16115-18131 GCF_014885135.2 Alexandromys fortis
GTGTCTCGTAAACAAAGGACCTACCTAGCTTGCTGCAGGCAGGCTAGTGGGGACAAAGGAGCTAGCACCCTCCCGTTTGCCCTGCCGATTCGGATTCGGTCCTAGAGCCCGAACAGGCTGGGCTGGGAGATGTTGTGTGGTCAGAGAGGGAAGGGAGTCAGACTGAGCGGGGGGAGGGTTGTGGATGCAAGCTGGGTGGGATAGAAAGAGAGAGGAAGTATCGGGCAGAGTAGCCCCTGAGGATGACCAGGAAGTGTAGGAGGGGTGTCTGAGTTCCCTGTCCCGGGCTGCTGCCGTGGTCAGAAACTCACTCACCCCAGTGATGTCTCTCCTCGTTAAATTATTTCTGATAAGCATATTCTGATTTCGTTGTTAATTTATAACACCATCGTAAGAGAGAGATAAGCAACGTGTGAATTAATGAAACTCCCAATCTCAAGGTAAAAATAAGACAGTTTGGTAACTCTGCTCCAGGCGGTGTCTAAAAATATGACAGATGAATAAATGCTCCTTTCAGTGTCTAAAAAGTTGTGCTATGCTCTCAATCTTTGCAGAACTTTCTGCTTTGTAACAGCTGCAATGAGATCAGACTGTGGTTTCATGCCATTTACCATTTATCATGCAAATAAAACACACGGAGATTGGGTCTTACAAATCCAAATGCTCCTGCAATTAAAAATGTATTTTTACATTATATAAGGGGGATCACAGAAAATAAAAGGACACAGTATTCATGATCGTTTATGTATAGGAGAAATACCAAAGAATGTTTAGTTACTTCTGTCCCCCAAAATCCAGTTTCCAACCTTGTGCATTAGAATCCTTAGGCTGTGATTAAATGTGAACTTACTACAAACCTACTGGCTGAAAACAACAGAGATTAATTTGTTCACAGCTGTGGAGCCAGAAAGACAGATGTTGATTATTTTGATCTCATGGGACATGGGACCATCTTCCATAGACTCTACACTAAATAAATACCTAGGGAAGTCATATTTCATCCTCAAAATGAGCATAATGGCAGCTGAGGATCTTGCCATTTAATAAGGTGTAAAAGTCAGGCAATCTAAACAAAGAGTGATAAAGACTAAAATGTAGCCCTCCCTATTTAGCTGATCCTCCTTCTACCACATCTTATTTATCCTTGGAATATCAGAAAATTTCCTAAAATTGTGTGAGAAGAAGAACATTAGAAAAACAAGTAACAGCTTAGTTCTGTGCCCCATGGGAAACACAGCTTCATCCAGGCGGAACCTTAATGGGGCTTTCAGCTCCACCATCTTGAGCATGGCAATATGGAGGAAAAGAATAAACATTGTCCAATCTCTTCTAAATAAATAGTAAGAATGGAGGTAAAGGAAGCTGCTGAACGTCAATAATTTGTGCTCTTCTGAAGGTAGTTAGTGACTTTTAGATGATCTTCTGTGGCTTTTAGTATCTCCAAACTTGTCACTGAGATAGAAACCAAAGCAAAATCGTAAAAATCATTCATTTCAATGATGAATTAAAAGCAAATCATAAAACTGACTATAAATGGTGGTAAAACAGGACAGGAAGAGCAAGCAGTATATGCTGCTGGAGGAACTGTAAATTGATACACAGTCACTGTGAACTTCAGTATGGAGATGCCTCAAGAAAGCATGAAATTACAATATGATTTATTTATTCCTGCATTATGTATTTTCCAGAACAAATGTAAATCAGCTTAAAAGAGACATGCTTCCACAACCATGTTTATTGCTGCACTATTCACAACAGTAAGAATTTAAATCAACCCAGTGTTTATCAACAGAGGAATGGACTGTAAAAAGGTACAAATGTGCAAGAAAATTTATTCATCTATGATAAAAAAAGAATCACATCAATTAGTTATTTTTTTCTCTTTGGTTCAATATATACATTTGTTTGAGAAAAGACTCTTCGTGTATGTTGACATAATACTTATTTTTCTGTGTTTGGGAATAGAGTTCAACCAACATCTTGTGGTTCAGGCTGAATATTAGTAATCTTGAGATC
>NW_026068637.1:22323-24576 GCF_014885135.2 Alexandromys fortis
CTACAGAGCTAGGACTGTAATCTTGAAAAATTCAAAGATGTTCAGCAGAAGTTACTGCTAAGGATCATTTCGTTTAACTTTTTTACTTCACATGGGAAGGTTGCAAAAGCCAAAAGGAGGTTCATGAAGAGGTGCAGAGTTTCTTTGAAGTAAAGTTTCCATCTTGCACTCCTGGATCTCGAGAGTCCTGCACCTGTAATGGGAGAGCAACTAGAACCCAAAAAGGTTCATAGGTGTGGTGCCATGTAATTTATCAGTCAGGATGAAGAGGCTGATGGGTTGCAAACTGAGGTAGCCGTTTCAGTCACAACTGTCTGCTAAGTAGTAACTTCCAGGTCAGCTCAGGATATGTAGTAAGGCATTATATCCCTCCACCTAAGAAGACAGTAAAATCTGAAGGAAGGGAAAAGAAAATGTGGTCACATTGGGCAAGATATTAAGAAGAAAGATGTGAATATAGGATAAAAGTAAAGAAGAGCTCAGTAGTCTGAGCTTATAGATAAGCATCTGTGATGGACACAGAAAACTGATCAGGAGCTAAGCAGTAAATCAGCTGCAGGAGGGTGGCTTGTGGGATCTGTTGAAGAGGGACTTTTGAAATCTTATCAAAATAGATGTGGAAATGTGACATTAGGCTGAGGATGTCAACTTGTGTCTGCAAGACAACTAACAGTCTTCAATATTCAAAGCTCTTATATTGAGTGACTGAAGAACATTTGCAATAAATTTTAAATGATTGTTTAGACAATCTTTTGAACTTAAAAACTATACTTTGAAAATAGTAGCAGGTGAACATTTATTAATGAGGAAAATTTATTTTTTTTTTAAATATCCATGGTCTGAAAAACACACATGTTGGTTTAAGGAATCTCTCTTTCACAGCTTTACCCCTTTTATGAATAATCTTTCTAATATAAATCACATAGTGGAGATGTGTGGAGAAAGACCCAGGCAAGAGACAGAGCGACAGCCACAGTGATTGTTCCCAGCACTACAGCTTCTCACTTAGAACCCAGAGCAGCAGTACCCAAACCAGAAGAACACTTGACCCAATCTCTGAGAGCTGCACTAGAGACTGCTTCTTGTGCACTGACAAACAGCCTTTAAATATGTTCTGCACAATCTGCACCATAGCTAAAGTCTCAGTATGCAAATCAGCTAAGATAAAACTTGACTTTGGTGCTCAAAGGGCACCTGCTCTTGTGTCATCCTATGGCCGTTAGAATTAGCAAAGAATTCTCTAGAACATTGTCAGTAGTGTACCCCAGCTGGCGTTTTTGGCTGGCCTTTTGAAATCACTTTCTCTTATTCTTAAATACCAGGTAAGGATTGCAATGTAATTACTCTGCTTGCTCTAAAGAATGCTTCTATAGACACACTGTGATACCTCTGAATTAAATTTTAAGAAAGTTATTTTATATTTATTCTATATGTACATCTGTTATTTTCTGCATATACCACATTTGGGGTTTTTATACTTGAATTCCAAAAGAGGTCATCATGTCCCTTGGAATTATTTTGGCAGAAGGCTGTGAACTGTAATGTGGATCCTGGGAACTGAACCTGTGTCCAGTGTAAGACCAGGAAGAACTCTTATCCACTGATTCATCTCTTTAACTTAAAGTAATTTTTGTATCTTATAACAACAACATGTTTTGCATTTGAATAGATACTTCTCAACAAGAAAAAAATAATTGGATTTAATAAGATTGAGAAAAAAGTATGTGTTGTGTGTTCAGATAAGAAGGGGAAGTTGGCTACACTAAGAGGCTTTAATCTAAATGTCATCAGGAGCAAAGAGGTAATGACCTGTGAGAATAGGATGAATTATGAGACTGGAAATGTAAACTTGTAATGAATAAGTATCACTGAGAATAAGGCAGGTCTCTCCATTTTCTCACTCCATATCCAATACTGAGTCCACATAAAGTCTTCACAAATGGAGGAAACTATTACCCTGTAACCAAAAATGTATCCTCAGAATCCATAGTTCCTGTCAATGAACATCCAGTTTAGGAGCCCTAGCTTGGTCTGTGGACAGAATGACAGGCATTCCATAAATGTCTCTAATATGAAACCCATGGAAGACAAGACAAGTATGGTGGACTGTGTGTCGCTTTGGAAACTCAGCATACTGTCAATTCCACAAAGGACTATACCTTTTAATAAAATCCTCAGAATTCCTGGACTTGATGCTCTTTCATAACCAGCATTTCCCTTATCTATGGCACCTGAACTGAGGTACTGACAATG
>NW_026068637.1:28690-34834 GCF_014885135.2 Alexandromys fortis
CATTTGAATAGATACTTCTCAACAAGAAAAAAATAATTGGATTTAATAAGATTGAGAAAAAAGTATGTGTTGTGTGTTCAGATAAGAGGGGGAAGTTGGCTACACTAAGAGGCTTTAATCTAAATGTCATCAGGAGCAAAGAAGTAATGACCTGTGAGAATAGGATGAATTATGAGACTGGAAATGTAAACTTGTAATAAGTATCACTGAGAATAAGGCAGGTCTCTCCATTTTCTCACTCCATATCCAATACTGAGTCCACATAAAGTCTTCACAAATGGAGGAAACTATTACCCTGTAACCAAAAATGTATCCTCAGAATGCATAGTTCCTGTCAATGAACATCCAGTTTAGGAGCCCTAGCTTGGTCTGTGGATAGAATGACAGACATTCCATAAATGTCTCTAATATGAAACCCATGGAAGACAAGACAAGTATGGTGGACTGTGTGTCGCTTTGGAAACTCAGCATACTGTCAATTCCACAAAGGACTATACCTTTTAATAAAATCCTCAGATTTCCTGGACTTGATGCTCTTTCATAACCAGCATTTCCCTTATCTATGGCACCTGAACTGAGGTACTGACAATGCGAGGGCAAGTTGGATATTTCTGTTTCCAGGTATTTGACAGATAGAAATGTCTCAGAAACTGGCATCCTCATGTAGTATCATTATAATTAAAGAAATTGAGTGAAGCTCAATTGGGAGCATGGGACAGTGGTAAAGAGAAATCTGGGGGTGAGGGTGGGGAGTAAAAATGTAAGGCATAAGGAGAGCATGAGGGGATGGGTTGGTTAAGGTAAGGGAAGGACAGAGAGGGAGTGCAAAGAAAGACATATTTCAATTGTGGGAACCATTATTGGGTAGAATGAAACCTGGAACCAGAGAAATTTCCAGGAATCCATAAGGATGACCCAAGCTAAAACCCTAAACAAGAGTGGAGAGGGTGCCTAAACTGGTCTTCCCCTGCAATCAGATTAATGACCATTGTCATCACAGAACCTTCATCCAGCAACAGATAGAAACAGTACTTCTTAGCAATATTCACAGCTAACTACTAGGCCGAGTTTCCAGAGACCAGTCAAAGAGAGAGAAACAATAATATTAGTAAAGTGGTCACAGCCATAATGGACATACCCACTAAAACAGCTAACCTGAGCTAGTGGGAGCCCAATGACTCTGGATTGATGGTGGGGAAACATGCGTAGGACCAAACTAGGTCCTCCCAATGCTGATGATCTTTTTGTGTCTTGGGCAGATTGTAGAGACACTGGCTATGGAATATGGATTTATAACTAGTGCTTGAACTGTCTTTATGGAGCCCATTCTTTTTTAAAATATTTATTTATTTATTATGGATACAATATTCTGTCTGTGTGTATGTCTGCAGGCCAGAAGAGGGCACCAGACCTCATTACAGATGGTTGTGAGCCACCGTGTGGTTGCCAGGAATTGAATCAGGACCTCTGGAAGAACAGACAATGCTCTTATCCTCTGAGCTGGAGAGCCAGCCCCTAACCCATTCTTTTTTAAGGGATGTCTTCCTCAGCCTAAATACAGGGAGAAGGCCCGGTCCTCCCTCAAAGTGTTGTGCCAGCCTATGTTGATTCCCAATGGAAAGCCTTACCTTCTCTGAGGAATGGATGGTAGGTAGGAGGATTGTGGGTGTAGCAGGAGGAAGAGAGGAGTCAGAACTGAATAGATATGTAAAATAAAAAAAGCATTTAAATAAATAAGCTAAAAGGCAAAAAGCAACTTTTTTGAATTAATTTTAAATAAAGATTTTAATGGGCAGAAAGATGCATTGGATAGCAAGACACTTGCCACAAAAACTGATGTCAAAATTGACTTTGATCCCAAAACAAAAAGGACAAAGACACAATCATGGCCAAGTGTCCTCTGACCTCCACAACTATGCCATGTCAAATATATACCTAGAGACATTCTCACACATATACACAGACAAATGCGCACTCACATAGACATAGGAAAGACTATTTAATTAACCATAATATAATATATAATATAGTATAAAACAATAATATATCACCACAGTGTCCATTAAAAGAGCAAAAACATTTTTCCTACATTTCAAAACCTTTGCCATCATCATTGTTTCTGCCCATAGCATCTTGTTTTTGACACTGAAAGTCCAGAAATATAAAAGATAAATCCCTCCTGTTCAAGCAGCAGAATGTGCTGAATATAAAGATAGTATGGAGTTTTTTGCAACACTTTCATTAAAGGTGTTTTCATACCTAATGATATAATAAACATTGGTCCCTTCATGTTATACTGGGCTCTTCAAACTTTTACATTACTGTTTGGAAACACCAGCCTCAGGCATCAGGGGGAAGTGTGCAGGTCCAGGGCTGTGTGGTGCAGGCAGCTGGTGTGACTCTCAGAGGGGTTCTTGTTGGAGGCTGAAGCACTGTGGGAGGATTACTGCGACCCTGCTGACAGTAGTAATCTGCCAGGTCTTCAGCCTGGACACTGTTGATGGTGAGGGTGAAATCTGTCCTAGATCCACTGCCTGTGAAATGATCAGGGACCCCAGTGTACCAAGTGGATGCCAAGTAGATCAGTAGTTTAGCCCTGGTTTCTGCTGGTACCAAGCCAAGTAGTTAGTGTTATCATCTAAAAGACTCTGACTGGACTTGCAGCTGATGGTGACATTCTCCCCTGCTGACACAGCCAGTGAGGATGGAGACTGGGTCATCACGATATCAGTACTAGCACCTGCAATCAACAATACACAATGATGATACATAATATGAAAAAACAAGATATAGTACCAGTTGAAATTTGTCATTTTATATCCTTTTAATGTCATACTGTCAGAATATTATTAAGACATATTCTGTCATAGCACACATTTTAAATTTCTTATATGCAAAGAAGTGACTCTAAGAAGATGATAATACTTGTGAATTTCTCACCAGACACCCAGAGAAGCAGGGACATGATAACTTGGATTTGTGACACCATCTTGCTTCCTCTGTCTCTGATGTATCTCAATTCTCACTCAAAGGGCTTACTTAGTTTATAAATTGTAGGAGGTTGGGTTGAGCTGGAGAAGCCCATGCAAAGCAGTCAGCAATTACATAAGGAACTGCAAGGGCAGTGTGTGTGAGTAGCTGGTGTCAATCAACAGGGGAAAATAACATCATGGGGAGTGTGAGCAATCACTGAATTCTGTCATCTGACAGCACCCAAACATAAATCAATTAGGCACTCCAATAACAGCTTTGGTTTAAAATCCATGATATTTTTAAATCTGTTTGTTTTAATGAAACGTTAGGAAAGCTATCTAAGAATAACAATGTTTACCGAAGAAATGATAAAATATGTTCAAAAAAATCACAACCAAAGTAACTTAGAGTAAAAAACATGCAATAAAAGAAAAAAACTGGTGGAGGGGGGAAAAGAAGAGATAGATAGATAGATAGATAGATAGATAGATAGATAGATAGATAGATATATAGATAGATGATAGATGATAGATAGATGGATAAATAGATAGATGATATATAGAGAGAATTGAGGCTAAAGTTATTCATTTTTTCCTACTTTTAAAGTTACTCTTATGCAGAGAACAATGAACAGTGCCACAGATGATGTGCTGCAGTTTCCAGACTAAACAAAGAGCAGCTCAGAATTCACTCTGTGTAAATCCTAAAGAACATTAACATTTAGATGAGAGAATCTTATATCCCAAAGCAATGGTACGCCCTGCAGAAACAAACAAGTATCACATGCACAACTAAGGTAACTGAAGGAAGATGATATTTTTTTGGAAATAATAGAGGAAGAAGACAAACTTGATTTTTTTTTTCAAAAAGATCTTGCTGTAGGCTAATATTTACCAAGAATGGTTATTTGAAGAATGCATAGTCTATGATAATTTACAATTTAGCAATATTGAAACTTGGTGAAATGGTCTTGCTAATATAGTGAACATTAAAAATATCTATTCAAAAGGGAACAGAGTCATCTTATGTAGAAGGCATTAATCAAAGATTATTATTGGAAATCAAATATGCATTTAGGTAGCATGAATTTCCTATTTATTTGCATTAATTGTATAATTTTATACATCTACCTTTCAGGTAAAAATGTTAGTTTATTTCTGATAGGCATATTCTGATATCCTATGTCAACTTCTAACACCATCATAAGAAAAAGCAAAGCAGAATGTGGATGAAGGAAGTTCCCAATCTCAAGTTCAAAAATACGATAGATGAGTATCTCTGCTCCAGTCAGAGTTTAACAAGTTGTGCTGTGTACTGGATCTTTATACAAGTTTATACCTTGCTTTGTGAAAGCTGAAATGAGATAAGATTGAGGATTCATATCATTTACTGCTGCTTATTCAAATAGGGCACTTGGAGATTTGGTTATACAAATCCAAAGGCTCCTTCTGTTAAACATTTATTTTCAAAATATGTAAGGGGAGAGAACGGAGACTAAAAGGACAAAATTCTACTGTTCTATTGTGCATAGTAGAAAAAGCCAGAAAATCTTTTTTTTTTTATTATTTAATTAAAATTTCCACCTCGTCCCATTCCTTCCCCCCTCCTCCCCTCCCTCTCCAGTCCAAAGAGCAGTCAGGGTTCCCTGCCCACTTATGAGTGTGTACATACCATACTCATCTTTTTGGGTCTGGGTGAACTCACTCATGATAGTGTTTTCTATTTCCATCCAGTTGCATGCAAAATTCAAGATGTCACTGTTTTTTACCACTGAGTAGTACTCTAATGCGTACATATTCCACAACTTCTTTATCCATTCTTCCATTGAGGGGCATCTAGGTTGTTTCCAGGTTCTGGTTATTACAAATAATGCTTCTGTGAACATAGTTGAACAAATGCTTTTGTCATATGATAGGGCATCTCCTGGGTATATTCCCAAGAGTGGTATTGCTGAATCCTAAGGTAGATTGATCCCGAATTTCCTGAGAAACCATCACACTGATTTCCAAAATGGTTGTACAAATTTGCATTCCCTCCAGCAATGGATGAGTGTTCCTCTTACTCCACATCCTCTCCAGCAAAGGCTATCATTAGTGTTTTTGATTTTAGCCATTCTGACAGGTGTAAGATGGTATCTCAAAGTTGTTTTGCTTGGCATTTCCCTGATCGTTAAGGAGATTGAGCATGACCTTAAGTGTCTTTTGGCCATTTGAACTTCTTCTGTTGAGAATTCTCTGTTCAGATCAGTGCCCCATTTTTTAATTGGGTTATTTAGCATTTTAAAGTCTAGTTTCTCGAGTTCTTTATATATTTTGGAAATCAGACCTTTGTCTATTATGGGGTTGGTGAAGATCTTCTCCCAGGTACTGGGTTGCCTTTTTGTCTTAATGACAGTGTCCTGTGCTTTACAGAAGCTTCTCAGTTTCAGGAGGTCCCATTTTTCAATGTTGTCCTTATTGTCTGTGCTACTGGGGTTATACATAGGAAGTGGTCTCCTTGCCCATATTTTGTAGAGTACTTCCCACTTTCTCTTCTATCAGGTTCACTGTGTTCAGATTGATATTGAGGTCTTTAATCCATTTGGACTTGAGTTTTGTGCATAGTGATAGATATGGATCTATTTTCATTCTTTTACAGGTTGAAATCCAGTTATGCCAGCAACATTTGTTGAAGATGCTTTCATTCTTCCATTGTATACTTTTAGCTCCTTCATCGAAAATCAGGTTCATAGGTTTGTGGCTTAAAATCCGGGTCTTCTATTTGATTCCATTGGGCAGCATCTCTGTTTTTGTGCCAGTACGAAGCTATTTTCATTACTATAGCTCTGTAATAGAGATTGAAGTCAGGGATGGTAATAACTCCGGAAGTACCTTTATTGTATAGGATTGTTTTGGCTATCCTGGGTTTTTTGGTTTTTCCATATAAAGTTGATTATTGTTCTCTCAAGATCTGTGAAGAATTTTGATGGGACCTTGATGGGGATTGCATTGAATCTATAGATTACTTTTGGTGAAATTGCCATTTTTACTATGTTGATCCTCCCAATCCAAGAGCAAGGGAGATCCTTCCATTTTCTGTTATCATCTTCAATTTCTTTCTTCAAAGACTAAAGTTCTTATCAAATAGATCTTTCACTTTTTTGATTAGAGTTACCCCAAGATACTTTATGCA